>NC_053154.1:287930634-288230872 GCF_016835505.1 Polypterus senegalus
TCCTGCCCCAAGTGGAGGAGTTCAAGTATCTCGGGGTCTTGTTCACGAGTGAGGGAAGAATGGAGCGTGAGATCGACAGGCGGATCGGTGCGGCATCCGCAGTGATGCGGGCTCTGCATCAGTCTGTCGTGGTGAAAAAGGAGCTGAGCCGTAAGGCAAAGCTCTCAATTTACCAGTCGATCTACGTTCCTACCCTCACCTATGGTCATGAGCTATGGGTAGTGACCGAAAGAACGAGATCGCGAATACAAGCGGCTGAAATGAGTTTCCTCCGCAGGGTGTCTGGGCTTTCCCTTAAAGACAGGGTGAGAAGCTCAGTCATCCGGGAGGGGCTCAGAGTAGAGCCGCTGCTCCTCCGCATCGAGAGGAGTCAGATGAGGTGGCTCGGGCATCTGATCAGGATGCCTCCTGGACGCCTCCCTGGTGAGGTGTTCCGGCACGTCCAACCGGGAGGAGGCCCCGGGAAGACCCAGGACACGCTGGAGGGACTATGTCTCCCGGCTGGCCTGGGAACGCCTTGGGATTCTCCCGGAAGAGCTGGAAGAAGTGGCCGGGGAGAGGGAAGTCTGGGCCTCTCTGCTTAAGCTGCTACCCCCGCGACCCGACCTCGGATAAGCGGAAGAGAATGGATGGATGGACATTAAACAGGACACAGTAATTGCAAAAATATTTACGCTTTAATTTCCCCAGGCCTAATCCACACATATCGTTTTGCAGTGGTTAGTGCTTTTCAGGGCCGCCTTAACAACATTATAGGTCCGTGGGCAAAGCAGTGCACTGGGGTCCCTACCTACACATCCACTCAGCGCAAGTCACAACATATATAGATTAGCATGGGGCCCTGAAGCTCGTGAGGCCCACAGGCAACTGCCCAGCGTGCCCATACACTAAGATAGCCCTGATGCTTTTACCTCATGAATTTAGTATTCTGGATCTGAAACCCATGCTCAGCCATTGTCTGTGTAGAGCTTTCAAATTCTCACCATGTCTACCTTGGCTTTTTTCCTCACACTTCGATTTTGTTCTCCCATCCTCAAAGACATTCTTTAAGTGTTAAAAGAAAACTCTAAACCTGGAACTTCCCTGTATGAATAAGTAAAAGTAGGTACTGTATGTGCATGTGGACGATTAGATATTGTATATATTCTATATTGCCGATGGATTTATGTATGTTCATTCAAGTTGGAAGGATGCCCATTTTAAGTCTGCATAATAAATCTTTGATTTTGGAGAACACAGTTTCAATTAATTCATGGTTTTTATTTGTATGATTCAGTCTTCATGGATATTTTCTACTTTGACATTTGTGTCAGCTGTGAAGACACTTGGAATGGCTCAAGCACATCAATACTGTTGTAGTGTGAAAGACTCACACAGATGGATTTTTTTATACACAACAGCAAGTGGACTGTGGATTGTGAGAGAGGGGATCTGGTCACATCCTGTTTTAAAGTAATAAGGTAAGTAAATTCAGAGCTCTTTATCTACAAACCGAATACACATCACAGAATGTATGTCCTCCTACATGAAAGCATCAGTCTGCATTCTCGACAGATTTCTTAAAAATATTCTGAAAATATTAGTTCAACAGCTTGGCCTTGGAAAATGTAAATTAGGTTAAAATATGAAAAGAAGCACACCAAAAGTATACTCCATAAGTTAAAATGGAAAATTTTACTAGGAATGTGAAGTAAACATGAATAGCGATAAAACTGCCTTCATTTTTTTAATAGCTTAAAACAGACTGTAACTGATTAGTGATTTGAAGGTAACTGGTACAACCACATTCACAATGCTAACTTTACAAGTTGGTGGAAAAAAATTAAAACCTGGACAGTGCACAGGCTCCTAAATAAAAGGGATGCATGTTGTGTACGCTGATCAAATAAGCAGGCTTCAAAAAGCAGGTGTGATAATATACATGCATATATTATATATATATATATATATATATATATATATATATATATATATATATATATATATATATATATATATATATATATATATATATATTTTTTTTTTTCAGAGAAACAATGATGTTATGTGTATACAAAGGAAAGACTCAAATAAGTAATGGCAGATTAGCATATTTTAGCAGTAAATTAATGCCGTGTGCTTCCATTCATAATGAGAGTGAAACTTTGAGTATATACTTTAGGACTAGCAACTAAGCTGAGACACCTTTAAAGAAAATATAGAATTTCAAAGCTCTGTGCATCTTTGATTCTGCCTGTGCTCACCTTGAAGCGTACGCCACCTCCTGCTTTATTTATAGCCGCTTTTTCATCCTTCAGTAAAGCTCTTGTGGCAGCAAATCTCAAATTCCTGTCATAACAAGTTTCCTTACACAATAGGCACTTGTGCTGAACTGCATTCTCCTGGGGTAATGAAGCATGCTTTCTGCTATCTAACAATTTGTTTAACAGTAGACTCTCCTTGTAGTTCTATTGAATTTTTAAAAACAGGCTGATGAGCGCCGCACACTGCCTGGCTTACCTCATTCATGTGCTGCACTGTTTCTTGCAGGGAGGCCTGGCTGTCATCCTGGCTCACACTTCTCCCTTCAGCCCATTGCTTTTTATCTAAAAATAAACAAATAAATAAATAAATAAATCATAGTTTAAAATAAATCCTTATTTGCATATGATTCTTCTTAAGAAGGTGAACTTTTTTGTTTAAGAAAGCCATTTATTTCAGTTTACATTCTTTGATCTAAAGCAAATGTGTGATACTCTTAAAGTAATAGATGGTGTACCACACAGCGGGGATGGATTGGCATTCTGGCCTGGATGAACCCTGTTCCCTTGCCCAGCCAGGTGGCAAGAACAGTGAATATTCAGGGCAGGTCGTGTCCTGTCTCAGCCAGCAGCTAGACATGCCATACCGCCAGAATTTAACAGAACATTTTTGCCGACAGGCCAGTGTATTGGATGGACTTGGGGAGGAGGCATACCAAGACTGCATGCACCTCTGGTGTACTGGGTGGCAGCATTCTTGCGGTAATGTACCCAGTTCCATAACTGTAGTGCATACTCGGAGTTGTAATTCCATGGCGCAGCCCTGTACAGTTCCATAGGTGTTGCAGGGAATGAATGTCCCTACATTATGAGGCGTGTGGCCAGCCTGGAATTGCTTACTAGGTGCAATATGGCAGCACCAAAATAACCTCTGGTTCCGGTATAAAGGAGGCCACTTTGTCTCACCCAGGTGAATTGGAGTCAGGAGGTGGAGGATCAGGCTTGCCAGGTCCAGAGAGCAGGAGTTTCATTATTATATTGTGGTTACTCAAGTGCTGGAAGGAACCACCTGTGAAAGGTACTTTTATATAATAAAATTTCACTTGATTTGAACCCTTGACTGTGTATGTATAGTTGTGTCTGGAGTCAGGGGCTCTTGGCCGCACCCTTTTGGTAACAGTACTTGTAAGATGATTCAACCCATAGTTAAAATGAATGAAATGTGTTAAAACAAAGAAAGGAAATGAATGTGTTAAACAAAAAACTACAATAGGGAGGGATGACTACAAAATACATGAAAGGTAAACCATCTTGGTACAGCATTAGGTGCACCTACACAAGGTCTATGTATTTATTATTTACTTTGTAACATCAAAATAACATCAAGCCCTACTCTCCACCACACTACTTGATTATTTACTCCATGTGTCCATTGCAATTTGCGCAAAGAAAAACCTTCTAACAACTAATGTTAAGTGAAGAAAACATTTACAATAGTACACAGTTCAGTCAAAATACACTCGTGTAAACTATATAGTAATACCATCTTTCTGTTCCAAAAAAAAAAGAAAGAAAATCTCATCAAGCTGAGAAACACACATGTCCCCTTCTTCTCTACACATGTCAAGGAGTTATCTGACAAGAAAAGCACAGTGTAGTTCCTCATATGTAATATATATATATATATATATATATATATATATATATATATAGTGGGCTGAAGGTGGTGCTCCAACTCCCCAAGTCCAACACAGACAGACACAGACACAAATTCAGCAACACACAAGGTTTTATTTGTTTCGTTGGAAAATCTTCCTTAAGCATTTCCCACAAATCGAATATATAAATATATATATATTGTCAGGAATGCCAGGGGCAACGACCCGACCGGGACGCTGTGAGGGACCGGAAGAGGGTCAAAGCCCACCCTGGATCACGTGGGGGCCGCCTTCCTGGTTGCTCTGGGAGCCACGGGTACAGGGCATGGAAGCTCCACCCTGTAGGGGCCCGTGGTCACCGCCAGGAGGCGCCCCAAGGCCTTGGGGACCTGTTACCCCAGCACTTCCGCCACACCAGGAAGTGCTGGGGGGAAGATTTAGGATGGCTGGGGCGTGGCCAAGGGAGGAATGCCGGGAACACCTGGGGCTCATCCGGGAACTGCTGGGGGGAAGATTTAGGACGGCACCCGGAGAGCTGCCGGGAGGACAGCCGGCACTTCTGCCACGCTGGGGTGTGGCCAAGGGAGGAATGCCAGGAACACCTGGGGCTCATCCGGGAACTGGATAAAAGGGGCCGTCTCCATTCATTCAGGGCTGGAGTCGGGAGGAGGCAGGATGAAGCACAGAGGAGGTGTGGAGGCGGCCCGAAGAGAGGCATTTGTGGCCAGGACTGTGTATTTGGGGGTATTGGGGACTGTGTATTTGGGGGTATTGTGCACTGAACTGAGTCTTAGTGACGTAATAATTGATTGTAAATATTGTAAATAAACGTGTGGTGGTTGAAAAACAACATGTCCGCCTGTCTGTGTCTGGGTCGGCTCCACAATATATACTGTGTATAAGTCACCCTGAAAATCAAAGTGAAAAAATGATGTGGCGGGCTAGTCCATTTTGCCGAAATTTCATTGCAGAAACTCGTACTCAGTAGTTTGTATGGCCTCCACGTGCTTGGATGCATGCCTGACCACTCTGGGGTGGGGGTTATGCTCCTAATGAGATGACGGATGGCGTCCTGGGGGATTCCTCTCACATCTTGACCAGGGCATCACTGAGCTCCTGGACATTCTGAGGTGCAAACTGGCAATGTTGGATGGACTGAAACATAATGTCCCAGAGGTGTTCTATTGGATTTAGGTCAGGCGAGTGTGGGGGCCAGTCAATGGTATCAATTCCTTCATCCTCCAGGAACTGTCTGCATATTCTCGTCACATTAGGCCGGGCATTGTCGTGCACTAGGAGGAACCCAGCACCCACTGCACCAGCATAGGGTCTAACAATGGGTCCAACGATGTCATCCCGGTACCTAATGGCAGTCAAAGTGCCATTGTCTAGCCTGTAGAGGTCTGTGTGTCCCTCCATGGATATGCCGCCCCAGACCATCACTGAACCACTACCAAACCGATCATGCCGAACAATGTTACAGGCAGCATAACGTTCTCCATGGCTTCTCCAAACCCTTTCACGTCTGGTCCTGCTGATGGGTTAAGGACCTTCTATAGCCCTGTCCAGCTCCCCTGGAGTAACTGCCTGTCTCCTGGAATCTCCTCCATGCCCTTGAGACTGTGCTGGGAGACACAGCAAACCTTCTAGCAATGACACATATTGATGTGCCATCCTGGAGTAGTTGGACTACCTGTGCAACCTCTGTAGGGTCCAGGTATAGACTCATGCTACCAGTAATAATAATAATAATAATAATAATAATAATAATAATAATAATAATAATAATATATATTATTATTATTATTATTATTATTCATTTTATTTATAAGGCACTTTATATTAGAAATAAATCTCAAAGTGCTACATAAAAATATTTAACAAAGACAAAACAAGATAAAAACAGAGATAAAACAAAAATAAATGGTGGCATTCTTGTTAATATACTTAAAATAAATAATAAGCCTTTAGTTGTTTTTTAAAACAGCCCACAATCTGCTGTGTTCTCAAGTTCTGTGGTAGGGCATTACAGAGCTGTTGAGCAGCAACTTCAAAGGCTTGGTCACCCATTGTACCCATTTGCAAAATCTTGTATCTTGTAGCAGATTGTAATATAAGGAGTTCCTTAAGATATTGTGGAGCATTTCCATGAATACACTGATTAGTGAGCAAACAGAGTTTATATTCAATATGGAGGTGAATAGGGAGCCAATGAAGTGACCGAAGGATTGGTGAAATATGCTTATATTTCTTCTTCCTCATCAGGATCCTTGCAGCATTATTTTGAATTTGTTGGAGCTTTTGAAGGCTCTTGTTGGATATCCTGATGAGGAGTGCAATTACAATAGTCCAGCCTGGAGGAGACAAAGGCATGAATTAGCTTTTCAGCATCACAAAGGGAGAGGCAAGGATGGAGTTTGGCTATATTTCAGAGATGTAAGAATGCAATTTTACAGAGGTGATGGACATGTGTATCAAATGACAGATGGGAGTCTAATTTGACACCCAGATTTGTAACAGAGGGGAACAGGGTAATAGTATAACCAGAAAAGGAAGTGCAATTTACATAAGAACGAAGTTGATGGGCGGGTACCAATTAAAAGAGCTTCAGGTTTGGTGCTGTTCAGCTTAAGGAAGTTATTGGACATTCAGGCCTCAATCTCATCCAAGCAGGAGGAAAGGTTGATAGAGGTGTAAGAGAAATCGAATCCAGTCTCACATAGAACTGCATGTCATCGGCATAGCAATGGAATGAAACTCCATGCCTGCTGATGGTGTGACCCAGGGGTAGCATATAGATGTTAAAAAGGATCGGCCCAAGGACTGATCCTTGTGGGACCCCAGAGGTGACAGTGTGGGTACGAGATTTAGCATCCCCCAGGGCCACAAGCTCAGCCCTATTTGTGAGATAGGACTCGAACAACTCCAGAGCAGCACCAGAAAGTCCAATTATATGGTGGAGACGATGGAGAAGAATATTATGGTCTACTGTATGAAATGCAGCTGTGAGATCTAGGAGGATAAGGAGTGATGGAGAGCCCTGGTCAGCAGCCATCTGTACTGTGAGATGATTGGAAACCAGATTGAAATTTTTCAAAGAGATTAAATTTTTTAAGATGATCCTGAAGCTGGACCAAAACAACCTTTTCCAAAACCTTTGACAAAAATGGAAGGTTGGAAATCAGACGATAGTTTGCTATCACTTCAGGATCCAAAGAAATTTTTTTTAAATGAGGTCAAATTTTTGCAGCTTTCAAGGCCAGTGGGACTGTGCCGCTCTGGAGAGAGTGATTAATGATATCAGCAATGTGAGGGCTTGTGTCTGATACATTAGTTTTTACCAGAGGAGTAGGAAAAGAACACGTTAAGGGCCTCATCCTCTGGATGATCCCCTGAACTTAGTAGTGACACTGATTGTAGCCAAATGCAAAACTAGTGAAAAAACAGTCAGAAAAGATGAGGAGGGAAAAATGTCAGTGGCCTCCACCTGTTAAACATTCCTGTTTTGGGCGTCGTCTCATTGTTGCCCCTCTAGTGCCCCTGTTGTTAATTTAATTAACACCAAAGCAGCTGAAACTGATTGACAAGCCGCTCTGCTACTTAACTGACCAGATCAAGAGCCCAGAATTTTCATTGACTTGATGCTATACCCTGATTAAAAAGTGTATATATATATATATATATATATATATATTCTTGTATATACTGTATATCCTTGCCAAATTCAAAAAAACTTAGTCCTCGAAGAAAAATGGTTCATGCATTTTTAACGAAACACAGCACCCCACATCACTATGCTGAGGCTGTCACCCCTTTTGTCATGTTGAGTTGACAGCCTGTGCAGCTTCAATGCCAACAGATGTGGCCATGGTTCTTTACCAGGCAGCCATTTTGTGTGCTCACATCAGCCATGTTTTATGGCCATTCCGCTGCTTGCCATGAGAAGGACCCAAAGCCCAATAATATGGTGGAAGCCTGCACCTACAGTTCTTTGGTGATGTATGACTTTCTGTTGTTCCTGTTAACAATACTGCGTGCCACACAACCGCTGTTTTCCTGTCAGTCAGGGCATTGTGATGATGCAGGTTCTTTTCCATGGCTCATACTTCCCTTTAGGGGGCCTCTTGAACCTGACACTGTCCGTAATGTAACAGGACAATGAGGATGCTAAACAAAAGCAAGGGTAAAGTTGCAAAAGTGCTTTTATTACAAACAACACCACCAGTCCAAACAAAATCCCAAAATAATTGCAGTGCTTCAAATCTCATTAAATAAATAAATAATAAATAAAACCAGGGTGAAATGTGGAGGTTAAAATCCAATAAATAGTTCCATTAAAAGCGAGTTTATAATACTGACTGGAAGCAGTCCTTTTAAAAACAAAACCCGGTGCCTTCAACTGGTGGCTCCCCTGCTCCTCCAATCCGGGCCCTGCACCAGGGGAGTCGCCCTACCTGCAGTTGACTATCTCTTCCTGCTAGTCTGTTAGCTTCCCGATCCCTGCCTTCCTTTGGTTCATCCAGACCGAGACGTGGGTTCCCCAGTGACCAGGGAGCTCACGCTGTTGGCTTCAGCTTCCCAAGCCTCCAGCCCCCGCTGCCTTCCGTGGTCTTATGAGGTGATCCAACCAGCTTCCGGTCACTCCTGCTCCTCTCAAGCGCTCAGCAGGAGCAACCCAATGCATCTGACCCTGCGTGCCAGGCAATCACCCCGTTAGGGCTCACTTCCTGCTGCTACCCGTGGGCATGCTGCTTCTGCTTGCTCGCTCACTTGCTCACACTGGAATCGGCTCTCAGCTTCCAGCTTCTTCCTCCTCTAACTTCCATTCTGTCAATCTTTTTTTCTTATCCTCTGCACTCGCGCTCCTACTATATATAATGGGGACGTGGCACAGGTGCACCAATTACAGATGCGGACAATTCCTCACCTGTGCCCTTAAGTGAGGAAATGCCTGCAGCACGTCACGTCTGAGAACTGCTCCGGCCACACTACCACACTCCCTCTATAAGCCGCGATTGCGCAATTATTTATTTAAAACTGGCCTTTTAGTCTGAGCCACAGACCCGCTATATCACAGGCATGTAAGCGTTATCTTGACATGAGAAGGACCAGAATACCAATGACATGGTAGAGGTAGCATGCCCCTCTAACTTTTAGATTATGTCAATCATATCATGTTTTAAGCTCTCAATTAAGACTAAGAT
Organism: Polypterus senegalus; assembly: GCF_016835505.1. Lineage (NCBI taxonomy): Eukaryota > Metazoa > Chordata > Cladistia > Polypteriformes > Polypteridae > Polypterus > Polypterus senegalus. Next base: position 287,939,737 of record NC_053154.1, read on the forward strand.
CAAGGTTCAAGGCCCAGTGATTCACAAGACAACACCTAGCATTTTGTATTCAACATAATAAAGGGATACATGTCTGTGTGTCTGTCTTTGCATCCATCTGGCTGCTTTGTCTCTATCATTCCAAAAGATGGTGCATTACCAACATTTTTAGTAATAAAATGTGTTGCATTTGCCATTCCAATAGATAGCATAAGTATAAACAAGTATAAGAACACCTGATTTGTGCAAATTAAAGACAAAGGAACAGAACACCAGAACTGTGAAGTGTACACTGGAAGTATAGTCTTGGCTAAACTTTATTACCCAGGATGCACTAAATTTCACAAGTCGGCTAACGTTTCAGTATTGCATTCTTCCCTATACTGTCCTATCCTGCTGGTGATAATTAGGGTAAGACTGTCTGTGATGATGTTAGCCTGGTTACAAAAGGGTAACAAAAGAATAAGGGCTTAGATAGAAGAGAATGCAGCATTTCAACATCAAAGTGAGTCAAAAACACAATGAAACACACATGGATATTCCACAGTCGAGTGCCTCTCCTTTCTGCGTTATTAGCAAAGAGCCGTTGATGTAGTTACTGATGACAACAGTTTTACTTCTGAGGAACAGACAGAAAAGCAAATGCTGTACTTCAGTTCACAAAACAAATGGCTGCTTGTCAAAGACAAAAAAACATCCAGAGTGCAATCCACTTTGATGCCATCATACACCAAATTTGTGTGAAATGTTTTCATATGAATAATTAGAATTTGAGCATCTGTGTTAAAAAAACTGATTTGGTGGGATTGACTGACATGTATGCCAACATGTGGAGTCCTTCCTTTCTTTTTGTTTGTATAGTTTAGAAGATTTGCACAAATTAATCTCATATTATGTCCCTGTTTCTTATCCTGGGTACATTTCAGATACTGTAGTTTTAAAGAAAAGATATTTGAAATGTATGTTTATTTTTTAATCAGTCATCTCAAATGCATTTCAATGTATTTTAAAATGACATTCTGGTCAGACTCGGACATCTGAAATAAGTTCAAATAAATTCTGAGATTCCTGATATATTTGGAGATATCTTAAAATAACTCAATATGGCTTCCTGTAAACTTGCCTTTGTTTTCAGAGGGACTTCCTGCCATTTCAAGATAACTTGAATTACACAGGAATCTTTTTTTAAAATATCTGGAAATGAATATCAGAAATCTAAAAAGGGTCTGAAGGTTATTCTGAGGTATCTTGAAATGTAATCCTAATGCATTTAAGATATCTTAATATTGACTCACATTTGAGATGTCTAAAATATATATTGTTAGATATCTCAATTTTGTTGAATAAGGTCTATCCTGAAGAATACTTACTGCCTTTCTTCTAACTGAAAAAGTTTAACAATTAAAAATCTAATTTAAAAAATTATCAGAAATGACACAAATGGAATGTCAGTTCTAGATGCTTTTGGGAAAAGCAGCTGATGCTAAATGAGCAGATATGTAGAAAAACAAATTGTGGCTAAATTGTAAGCAGTTGGAAGAAAACGTGTTATTCTTTTCATGAACTTTAGTTTAGATGTTATTGGATGGATAAATGATAAAATAAAGCATACTACTTAAATATTATTTGAATGCAACATCTGACACAAAGGCACTGTCAAAAACAAGCACAAAGTGAGAAACAAGATAAAGCTGCACTGGATACAATTTCACTATTACATAAACAAATAAGAGGTTATTAGAACATGATATCTCCTGTGTTTCACTGCTGAATGCAAAGATTTCTAAGGCGTTTAAAACAAACCTCTTAAATTATAGAATGTCAATACATTAATTACAAATGAAACTTCCCATGTTATTCTTGCTTTATCACTATTTTAGATGGACTCAGTTGAATTATCAGTGGCAGGCTATTGCAAGTAAATCTCACAGGGTGAACCTAAAAGGCTTCCACTCCACTGAAGAGGCCATACGTTTCTGTTCCCAAGGCAAAGGTGTCAGCTTCCACTTCAATGAGGTGTTTGCTTTGACAGTCACCTAGGTACAAGGGTAAAGTGTACAATGACTTCTTAGGTGATAATATGGATGTGCTTGTCTTTGTTCACAGCCAGGTATGCAATACAGTATATACTGTTTGAAAAAGCCAAGAAAAAACCCAGAGCAAGTGTTATGAGTATGAGTGAAAAGTCATGAAAATTTCCTATGGAACACAAACCTGATTACATTTTATATGCTACAGTTACAATTACGTATTTTTATTATGTAACAAGGACACTTCTTCAAATGCTTGCTCAGGTAACAAGTTATGTGGAGGTGCATGTTCTTCCCGTCTTCTTCTGGGAGCCCTGGTTTCTCCCATACCCTGAGATATGAAGGTTAGGCTGATATTTGGCTCTAACCTTTGTCTTGTTTGAGTGAAGGTGCCAGTGTGTGGATTCCCTGTGATGAGCTGGTATCTCACCCACAGTTGGTTCCTGCCCTGTGCCTAATGGTTTTGGCTTACCCTTCAGTTCACATTACCTGTAAGGGACTAAGTGAGTCCAGAAAATGGACAGACTAGACAGATAAAAATCAAAGTGGTAAAGGTAAAAAGAAAATAAAGCATCGTTACATAGAGTATATAGTAAGTGAGATATAATTGTTCATATACACTTTGTCAATCACCTTAGGTAGTCCTTTTGTACAAAGTGTTAGTGATCCTCTTTACTTAGTCCTTCTGGTGTTACTAGTCCTTGATAGGTAGCCTCTTTTCTAAAGTGTGGGCTTTTTTTATATTGTAAGTCTTATTAAGACTGAATAAGATTTGTGTTAATGTCTTGTTACAGTGCTATAAATTGCTTACAAATTTATCTAGTTAGCTCCATTATTAAGTGTTGTTTGTATGTCTTACATACATTTGAAAGCAGTACCATTTTTGAAAAAATAAACGTAAATTCTTCTCTATATAGACTCCATACAAACAATTTCTTGTCATATTGCATTTGCTTATTATCTCTGATTATTTAGTAATAATTATAGTAGTTTGTATGTATGTGTGAAAACAGATTTATTTTTATAGTCAATTTTTATTTTATATAGTGCCTTTCACAGTGTGCTATATTACACAGCATAGCAGGAGTTAAGCATTTTGTAGTCAAGCCTTACTGGCAAAAAATCAAAAAGGGAGACCATGATGTCTCAGAAATTGAATAGAAAAAGGTCACTTTCATAACTCTGTTGAGATAAGACATTAAACTAAAAACAGCCTCAGTATAGACACTAGAAAGGAATTTATTTATTTATTTTTTTTCCAAAAATTAAATAGTATGAGTGAAACAGTGGAGAATAATTTTAAGAAAGTGATTCCCGTATTGAAATCCATATACTGTATGTGAAATCCATATGTGTGAATAAACACCTGTGGAATCAAATTAAGGATGGAATGGCTGCATGTTTCTTGACACTGTTGCTAAGATTACTGTTGGTGAAGAGTGTGCACATTCTGTCAGCAAATAATTATCAATAAAATACATGTTTAGTGTGGATTTTCTTCAGGTGCTCTGGGTGATCTCAAAGACATGCATGTTAGTTGAACAGGCCCTAGAGTGAGTAGATTTGAGATTGTACCATGCTATCGACCGGCACTTCATCTGTGGATGGTTCATGCTTTGCTCCTACTACTGGCAGGATAGACACTGACTAACCAAGACACTGAGCTGGACTAAGCTGGTTCAGAAAAAGGACCAATGGATGTAAATCAAATCAAATTAATTTAATACATCTGGTTGTCCTCTGTGGGAGTATGTATATGAGCCAGCTCTCCTGTAGACTTCATATTTGCTTTATCTTTTGATTGATTTTTTTCACAGGAAGGATTGAATGGAGAGGTGTTTTGCTTCTTCTGTTCCGAAGAAACATTTATTGCTGCATCCATATCTGCCTTATTTCTTTTTTATTCTATTAATAAGCATGTGATCACAAAAAACATAATACATAAGCAAAAAATAATATAAATGCATTTCTTGTATTTGGGTCATTTTTGGCTTAAATCAGAACTGTTATTAATAAACATAACACTTATATGGTTTTAGAAGATTGTCATTTCTGCATTTTGTACATCTTTAAAGTAAATATAAGAATGTAATCTGTGGCAAAATTAAAGGTTTACATGTGTTTGTTAGAAAAATCACCTCTTATATGTAAAAATCCAAAAATCTAAATCTTTCATTGTCAATATTTTGTAAAATGTGACACAAAAAAGGCCTTTTTGGACAAAATGTGTATCTTAGTAGGGGTACGCTAAATTATTATCTAGCAAAATACTTGAGGTGTTGGCATATTTGGAGGAGCAATGCCCAACAACAGAGAGTACATGCTGTTCTTTAATTCATGGACAGTAGAGGTTAGTTATTTTTTACTATATAAAATACTCACCCAGATTTGCCCATTTGTCCAGCTTTGTCCAGGTATCCAGTTTGTTCAACTTATGTTTTTTGTAAATCTGCTCCAAAGAGGAGCCCGATCTTTCCTGTGTGAAGGAATCTCGGCCACACTCAGCTCTTCTCCTGCTCCCCTGGGGAAGCTCCCAAGATGCAGACTTCACATCCCTCTGGCTTCTACAACCTTGTGCAGAGAACCCAGCTATTGAGATAGTGTCAGGGTCCCCCAGTCTCTTCAAAGGATGAATTATTTCAGGAAGCTTGGCTGAGATCCCCAAATGTGAAGACGGCCTTTTATTGCTCACTGCAGCCATTGTCTTGTCTGTGTGTCTTGAATGAAAGCAACTACTGTTGATTTGTTTCAGAAGAAAGTAGAATAAACAACTTGGGGTTGCTCTGGGCAACTGACTGTCGTCTTAATGCTTAAAGGGATAATCAGTACAGGGAGCACAGCAGTCTTGGAAGGACTCTGTGGCCATGTATATTAATGTTTGAGATTAGGAAAGTGTGGTAAAACCAACCCGTTTAATTTCTAAACCTGACACATAGTTGTATACTGTGGCAAATTATCAAGTTGTGTCTACTGTTAAGTCCAATAATAAGGACACGCTTTCTAATTAAACAAAACATACAGAACCACTGAAGAGTAAAGTAAATATTCTTCAAAGAGAGAGAGAGAAAAAAAGGAATGTAACATTCTTTTAAATCCACTTAATCCATTTCAGGTTGTTCAGGAGCCAGAGTATATTTTAGTAGGACTTAATGCACGAATCAGCTCTGGACAGGACATCATTCCATCACAGGGAAAAATCATGCACACCCTGCACAATTAATTCTAACTCACAATGTTTTGGAACATGGAAGGGACAATCTATTCAGGAAGACATTACGGACAAGGTGCACAGTCCTCTACAGTGACTGAGTATAGAATTCAAAACCAGGTGATTTGTAAGACAGCAATGCTAACCACTACACCACCGGATTAAAGAAAAAAATAAAATTCACTAAGTGTAGGTGCACATCTACTTTGTAGATATTAGTCAAGGGCCGACTGGTTATTGCCCTCTTTTTGTTTATGTTGGAGAGTATGCCCCCATTCCTGCATTACTATTCAAAAGTGTGGGGTCACCTAGACAAGTTTAATGTTTTTGATGTATATTGATTATTAAGATACCATTAAAATGATTTAAAAATAGCAAAGAACTTACTAGTGTATATACAGGCTATTACTGTTTCATAGGTGGCCAAAATGAAACAGCTTTCTCTAGGATGCTGAGCATAATGTACTTTTCCAATCATCTTCTGTCTAATGCTGTGTTTTTTGGCCCATTTTAACCATTTCCTTCTATTTGCCAGTTTAACATATGGCTTTTTCTTTAAAACTCTGCCTCTAAGGCCAGCATCCCAGAATCGTCTTTTCTCTGTTGCAAAGTACACCAATATTTGGTGTGTATTTAAAGAAGTCAATCAAAGACCAGTAAGGTGTTTATTTCTCAAACTACAGATTCTGATGTACTTATCCTCTTACGCAGTTGTCCGTTTTGGCCTTCCCCCTCTTTTTCTATCCTGGTTAGATCTTGTTTGCCCTTTTCTCTCAAGACAGTAATAGACACATTTGTATGAAATCTTCAATGTCTTGGCAATCTATCATATAGAGTAACGTTTATTCTGCAAATAAAACAAAAGACATGTTTCTTGAGAAAGCTGTTTCATTTTGGGCATTTTGAATCCAGAACTTAATTTTAGGAATGCAACCCAAGTGAACAGAATAACAGGTTTCAGAGGTGCTAATGCAATGTGATACAGTAAATAACCAAGCCTTGACACAAAATGAGGTTTGGGGTAGCCTCCCACGTACTTGTAAATGGCTTCAAAATATAAGCAGGAGGTTGTGAAAAAATGGTCTTTACTGACCATTGAGTCCAAAACAGAACTGAGATTTGGTACAGACAGGGTGGGTTTTCAAGTTGAAAGGATTAAGCGACGTCTTCAAGGGTGGAACCGGAAGTGATGTCACCAGGGGTGGAACCCGAAGTGACATTAAATGCTCCAGGCAGAATTTCCCGCATCTGGTCTGCGGGGAAAAAACAGAAAGGGTCATTGCACTCTCCCTAGGTCCAACCGGGAATTACCTTTTTATGAGCCCATTTAGCTGCTTCCCTTAAGCATGTGTGTGACAGCAATTACAAAGGTTTTTATAATAACCAATTATCATGTAAAAATGATTAATTAAGGATAAGCCAAGAGAATTTACTATTAGGACACTGAAGGAATTGCTGCTGAAAATTGGGCTTTGCAGCCATATGTGAATAATAAATTAAAGATCAGCAATTTCAAACAGTAATAGACATTATAAACACTAGCAATGCTTTGGCTATATTTATAAATCAATTTAATAGTATCTTGATAATAAAAGGTATCAATTTCTATCAAAACATGAAAGTTCTGGGTGACCCCAAACTTTAGAAAGGTAGTGTACATTTCTCAACTGATGTTTCTTCCTCAGGGGACCACAGCTTAGAGCAATACACTGGCTACTACAGACTGTGTACATCGAAAAACCTGAGTCTCCTTAGGAAGTACAGTCTGCTCTGGCCAGTCCAAGTTTGTTGTTTATGTGAACCCCATAGGAACTTGCAGCTCTACACCACTTCCATGACCTCCCCCTGACTGATGGCTAGTCTCAGAGTCTCTTTGGCATGCTGGAAGTCCATCTTTTGTTTTGCCGTTGTTGAGCTGCAGGTGATTCTCCCTGTGCCACAGGACAAAGTCCTCCACAAGCCTTCTGTACTTCGAGTCAACTCCAATATTAATGCAATCAATGATGGAGGAGTCATGTGAGAGTTTCTGTAGATGGCAAATGTTGGTATTATCTGGAAATCTGTTGTTTAAAGGATAAACCAGAAGAGAGACAGAACAATTCCATAAAGTGCCCCCGTATTACACACAATCATTTCTGACTCACAGTCCTTCAGTCTCACAAACTGTTGTCAGATGATTAGGTAGTCCATGATTAAGAAGATTGTGGGGGTATGAAGATGCAAAGCCTTGAGCTTTTTCCCCAGTCAATGAGGCTGAATGGTGTTAAAGACACTGGAAAAATCAAAGAACATTATCCTGACTGTGATGCCAACTGTCCAAGTGGGAGTAGGCTCTGTAGAGCATGTAGATCAGAGCATCCTCCACATATATATGTGTGTGATTTTATAAAACCAGGGGTAAGAGCTGTTTCTGATCCTGGCTCTCAAAAGATCATGATGTATGAATAACTGAGCAATTGGTCTTTAGTCCTTGGCATCGACTGGAATGCCCTTCCTTTGGCACTGGGACCAAAAAGTATGTTTTCCACAGTTGAGAAACCTGCAAATTCAGGGATAGAGTGAATGGGTGCAGAAGGGCCCCACAGAGATGGCTGGCACATGTTTTCAGGACCCTGAGGCTGATTAGCTAGCTGATTAGCTAAACAAACAAGCTTCATGGACTGAATGGCTTCCTCTCATTTGTCAAATTTACTATTCTTTTTATGTTCTTATTGTTCCATCTAGCCCCGCAGCCTTTCCCCAGCTCTCTCCTCACCTGATCAGCTGAGACAGTCTAGGAAGTGGAAGGGGACTAAAGACCACAGGTGTGATTTCATTGTAAAAGAAGGTCATGCTGTGCAGAGATGGCAAATGGTATTCCAGAACTTCCTCAGCTTGCACGCAGAAGATTAGTAGTGTTAGCAAGGGCTGGACTGACCAGAATGAGTCAAATCTGTTGAAGAAATGGTTCAGTTCATTAGCTCTGCTTTTGTTCCCTTCCTCTGCAAGTTTTACAGCCTGCTTGTAGCCAGTGACAGTCATCATCCTGTTCCACACTTCCTTCACATTGTTCTGCTAAAACTTGCAGACCATTTTGTCCCTGTAGTGAGCTTTCTCCCACATGATTTCCTCCATATCTCCAGTCGTTCAGTGACAATATAAAAAAAAAGCCAGGAAACAAACCAAGACTGCAATATAATAGTGATGTTATGGGTAGAGGTAAGTGGGGGCAAAATGACCACTGTTTAAAACAGTTTCAATAGACCAAGTATATTAATTGAACAGAGTTAGCATACTCTTCTCAACTGAAGGAAGATTTTCATAAGGTTACATTTCGCAAAAATTGTATCAGTACAAAATGTACGTTTCTTACAGAAATTCAGCAGTGTTAGTGGATACTTTTGACTGTATTGTCCTTACATGCTTTAATACATTCATTTTCAAAATGCTCATATTCAGTGAAGGTTTACCTGAAAGCTTTGAAACTCAATTTTTTTGTTGATAGTAATTTGCACATACTCATAAGAGACCTAGGAGTATTTGTTATACTCTTCACAATCTCTGTCACTTCAAAAGGCTTATATAAAAACAGTCTGAATTTCACCCTCATAGCCACTTCTTTACTTCTACAATAACCTCATCATCATTCACAAATCCTTTCTAACAGATAGCATTTTGGGAGCTCCAAACAGGTGTAAATACATTTAAAGTACTTATGAATGCTTCTTGATTATTTCCTCTCCACCAAAAACTTTAAAAACAGCATTTTGTTTGAAATGCATATCATTGCAGTATGTATGTTTAGAGATAACTGAACATGAATTAGGAAATGGATAGTTCCAGAGCTCTATATAGTGTGAAAATTTAAATTAACCACATAAGTTGCAGACATTTCCTGTAAATTTTGAATAGAATATAGAAACCTTTGCAAAATGTTTTATGCAATCCTTATTATTCTTGGTCACTGCTGGATCTACCTTGGCAGCATCAGGTGCAAAACTGATAACTTTGGCATTGAAGAAATTACAGTAAATCCTGTCCAGAATTGGTTCCTGTTCTGTGTCTGATGCTACTGGACCAAGACCTGCAGGTTAGGTTAATTGACAATTCCAAATTGGCCCCCTGTATGAAAGTGTGGGATCTGTTATTGACTTGCACTCTATCAAAAACTGTATCCTGCCTTATACACAGTGTTGCTAGAATTGGCTCTGGTCTACCTCAACCCAGAACCCTCACCTGAAGTGAATACAGTATGTATTGTATACACAGTGCCCTCCATACTATTAGGTGCAAAGACACATTTATCCTTGTTTAGCCCTCTGCTTCAGTTTAAAATTACAATCAAAAAAATTAATTGTGATTAAAGTGCACATTGTGTGCTTTAATTTAAGGGTATTTGTATACATTTTGGTAACACCATGCAGAAATGACAACACTTTTTATAAATGATCTCCTCATTTAAATTAAAGTCCGCAATGTGCACTTTAATCTCAAATGAATTGTTTGGTTTTTAATTTTAAACAAGGAAAAATGTTTCTTTGTCCTAAACATTATGAAGGACACTGAATAAATGTATACAATATACAGTTGTTTGTTTGTTACAGTGTCTAGGACATAGATGGATATGGTGAGTTCATTAAATTATTCAGTACCCAAAGTAAAAGTTGGTGGAACCATGTGCTTAAATTGCTTTCTAAGTCTTTACAGCTAATGTATGCACACATACACACCCCACACAATAGAGCAAAACAATATTCTACAACAATGGACCATGTTTTTCTAAACAAGTCTGTTCAGATAGTAGGTATCCCTGTCTATCAGGTTGAACTGCTTTCTTGCTCCTCCACCAAATGCCTCAGCTTAGCAAGCAAAAGGCTCCTCTTACTTCCCGTATTGAACTTACATGTACAATATGTAAAAAACAAACAAACAAAAAATATATATATATATATATATCTTACTAGTACATCTTATTAGAATGTATTTCTGGAAAATACAGTATGAAGTGTTTCAGTATGTTATATAGATATACTGTAGCAATCATTGTCGTTTATAATTGAATCATCTCCTATTTTATGGTCTTAAAACAAAATATACTTTTATTCTTCCACCCAAGCAACTTTTCATTTTATATAGCTACTTTGCCTCTTTTAGGGGAATGGAGCCTACTCCAGTGGCAACAATTATAAGACTAGATCCAGTCTTGCAAGAAAATCCAGTTTATAATAAATATATATTTTTAATGAGCATATATTGTTATTGTTTTAAAAATATTGCCCACCATATAAATAACATATTACAGTGTCACATTATGTTGAAAAGTTAGAAATGATGCAACTAATAGAAAAAAAAATCATTAATTCATGGATGTTTTCAAACACAGAGGAAGATGAATGAAAAAGTAAGAAAACGGATAGCTGTAGTGATGAAATATCAGATGTTAGGAAAATTAGGATGATGTTGTTTAATCATTGGAAGTGAAAGGCAGAGAGTGACTGTGTGAAGGAGGTTGTGCGACAGAGGAGTTGACAAAAACCCATGGATGGAACTGGTGGAAGATCACATGGGATGAGTTGCTCCTAATTCCCTACCACTAAAAATACTCAAGAATACAAAATATGGAGGAAGTGAATTTGCTGGTGTGGAAAGCGTACCCCCAGACACAGACAGACTGACACCAGGATGTCCAAAACACACTTCTTTTATTTATTTTTTCACTGCACCACAATGTTCTCACACCAACTCCCTCCACTGTCTTCTTCTTCTTCTTCTTTCTCTCTCTTGACCTCCTTCCTCCTCCTCACAAGCTTTGTCTCCTTCCTCCCAACTCTGGCTCATCTACTGGAGGGAGGCTTCCCCTTTTATTATGACCCGGATGAGCCGCAGGTTCTCACCTTGACGTCACCTCCTGGTGTGATGGAAGTGTCAGCAAAGCACCTGGAAGCACTCCGGGTGTCCTCCGAATTACTTCCTGCAGCACTTCCTGGTGTGGCGGAAGTGCTGCCATCCAGGCTTCTCTAACTGTCAGGGCGCCCCTGGTCGGTGGCCACGTCCTCTCATAAAGAGCGTCCCAGCTCCGTCCCTGTGGCCCCCAAATAGCCCCGGGCGGCTGCCCTCTCGTGGCCGAGGAGTAACATTGTCCAAGTCGGGGACTATCCATGCGTCCCGGCCGGGCAGTGTCCCCGGACATCTGTGACAGTGGGCATACTGATAAATTTTGATGCATCCCAATAATGGTTACATTAATAGATAGATAGATAGATAGATAGATAGATAGATAGATAGATAGATAGATAGATAGATAGATACTTTATTAATATGCTAGACTACACAAATGTCTATATAATATAATGTTTAAGTTATTCATGCAAATTAATAAAGAAGTAGTGTTAGGATATATGGCTTCAAGTCAGATACTAAAACTATCATTGACTTTTCTATGCAAAGGATTCTGGTATGATGTATACTTATGTACATCATTGTATTTAAAACATGGTGTCCATTATTGTAATTTACTCCTATGCCCTTATCTTTCCTCTCTCATACATGTTTATGATTCTTGTAATTTGGGTGGGACTCTTTCACCTTAAAAAATAAGTCTGATATTTTTCAAGTCGAAATTATTTCTTTACAAACATGGTTTATATGTATGTGCCATGCAAAACTGTGTTTCAAAGTCCAGTGATGTCTATAAATTTCAAAAAAATATCTTGCCCACAATAGCTTTTTACACCAGAGTCAATGGGGCACAGGTATAACTGGAAAAGCTAAGCCTTAAAACTTACTCAATACGTCCATTTTTCAAGCTAAGACAGTGGTTGAGTACTGATCTGCATCTTGCAATTACACACATATTGGAAAACAAATTATATATGTCATTTATGAACAAAGAACACTTATATTATGAGATTCAGTCATTTTCAAATAAAACCAGCTGTATGCACTACACCAACAGTTGTAGTCTTCCACAATAACCTTTCACACCAAACCCAACTACCCTCTACACACACACACACACTCCATCCTGGGAATGGTTTTCTCCAAATCAGACCAAATCACAGTGCTTTGTGGTTGGATTTGTTTTTATTTACTTTCATATTTATGTGACAATTCACACAAGCAAGTACAAAACATATTCTTACCTTGAGAACAATAGGAATATCTGATAAAATTATTATTTCCAGATCCCTTTTATTGTCACAAAAACTCATTGGAAACATGAAAGGCAAAGTTTCTTTTATCAAAACTCGAAGGGGGCATTTTTGGTAAGAATTAGAATTTTATTTACTGGTGGTGCTTTGTGCCCCATAGCTTTTTTAGAAAACACTGGATTTTGGGACATAATTTAATGTTACAAACTGTATATATATCATGTTTGCGAAGAAATGACTTCAATTTGAAAAATACTGAACATATCCTTTAATTAGTTGTTTGGAGCCTGCGGGTAAAAGTTATAGCCATAACAAAGCATATGGGCATTCACTAACTTGTGGATAACTGTTTTCCAACTGTATTTTTGTGAATGTCCTTTTTAACAAGTTTGTTGAACATTATGACTATTTTTTGATTTGACCTCCTGCATTTTGGATTTTTTTTGGTTCTTGGTTTAGCAGAATTAGTATTGTTTTTTATTGTATTACCTGTTTCTTTTGTTCCTTTCTTTTGGATTTTGGTTTCCTTTTGTATATATTTGCATTTATTGTAGCATGGTTATGTACTGTCTGAATAGGGAGGCGGTAAAAGAAAAGGAAGAGAAGAAGACCAGGACATGGGACCATCATAAATCAGAGTTAAAAGCTTTGAGTTATAATAGAAAGGAAAGAAACCAAGTAACTTAATACATAAATTTTCTCCAAGTAGGCCCTAGCAGGAGGATTGTTATCTTGGTTTTAAGTTCGTTCTGATGGCGACTCTTGAGTAACATCTGGCTCCTTGGTTCCTGGATACACATATATTTCTCTCTTTGCAAATTAAGAATTCTATAAGCATTTATGCGTCGGTGTTGAATGCTGGAAGGTCTGGATTGAAACAAGAAATATGGTTGGAGCCCATACTGCTTTCTTTCTAAAATGTGGTGACTATGCAAAATTCCAACAAACAGGAAGGAATTAATAGTGATTGGTCACAATTCCTTCACAATACATGAAGGTTGCCTAATGTTCATTAGCTATACTGCAAAATGATCTCTCTGATATAGTTTAGACTAGCTTCAGCTGAATCTGGAGGCCAGAATTAACAACCAATTGGAACAGGAAGGAGAGGGTTGTGACACCTGTCATTGGGGCCAAAACAGTCATTCTTTCCTTCTCTGTGCATTTGGATTCGACCATATGTGCTATGTAAAGGAATTTATGCAAATTTTAAAGATCAGGTTTCTTTCAGAAATATTAAAAATATCTGCCCCTCTATCCTTGATGGATCAACTTCTGATCTTTTTCTGTCTTCCCCTATTCCATCAACACTGGATAGTCTTGTTGACTATTAGAACTCAGCCCTTCATTTAGCACTTGATAAAACAGCTCCTTTAAAACATGAGGCGGTGTCTTTTAAGTGTTCATCTCCATGGTACAATTCAGAATTACAGTCTATGAAAGCAGCTGGCTGACGCCTTGAGAAAATGGCCTCACTGTGCATATCAAGGCTTTCTCTGATCACCAATGGGTTTACAGAGATGCACTAACTGCAGCCAAGAACACACATTATGGCAAATAAAAGAAAGTGGCCATGATAAACCAAGGGTTTTGTTCTCTGTAGTTAATAAACTAATTCAACCGGCATCTAGCCCAATTACCTCCTCTATTGAAGTTTGTGAAAAATTCCTCTACTTTTCTGAAATGAAATTGAAGATCTAAATAATTCAACTAACATAAATCCATCATCTGTTTATATCTTTGCTTGTCTTCCTACTCCACCCAGCTCCTTTTCTAAATTCTCACCAGTCACATCTGCATTTGTTAATGACTTGCTTCATAAGATGAGGCCGACTACTTGTGTACTGGACCCCATTATTACCACACTTCTTAAATCCTGCCTTCATGCCATAATCCAGACTGTTACGACAATAATAAAAACATCCTTTCACACTGGCACTGCTCCAGCCACTTTTAAAATCACTTCTGTAAACCCAAAGTTAAAAACGTCTGGTCTTCATGCTGACGATCTTAACAATTTATGGCCTATTTCTCATTTACCTTTTCTGTCAAAAGTTCTTGAGTGATTTGTAGCCTCCCAACTCACCAATTACTTAACCTCTAATAAATTGATGGAACACTTTCAGTCTGCTTTCAGGGCACAGCACAGTTGTGAAACTGCTTTGCTTCTGGTAACTAATGATTTGCTTATGGAAGCAGACTCTGGACAAACCAGCATATTAATTTTGTTAGATCTTAGTGTAGCATTTGAAACCATTAGACATGGCATTCCAGTGTCCAGAATAGAGAACATTCTGGGTGTCTCTGGCACTGCCCTCCAGTGGTTTAAGTCCTATCTGACTGATAGGTGAGTGTTTGTTAGACTTGGCAACAACAGGTCCAGGTCTGACCTTGGCCTTCTTCTCTTCTGTATTTATATGCTTTCCTTTGGCCATATCATTAATAGCTATGGACTGGGTTATAATTTTTATGCAGATGATACTCAACTCTGCTTCAATGTTAAAAGTGAAATTTCATCAGGGCTTTCTCAGCTCACAACTTGACTCAATGAAATTAAAACCTGGAGGAAGCAGAACTCTTTTAAATTAAACTGTAAACAAATGGAACTCCTGCAAATTGGCACTAAAGGGCAACTTAAGAAAATTAGCTCCTTTTTAGTCACTCTTGACAGCGATCTCATCAGACCTTCTTCTGAAGCAAGGAATTTTGGTGTCATCTTTGATTCTTGCCTTTCTTATTCCACCCACATACACCACATTAGGAAACGTTCTTACTTCCACCTCTGTAACATATCCCTTGTTCGCTCATTCCTCTCCTTTTGTAATGCTAAAACACTTTTCTATGCTTTTATCACATACCGGATCAACTATTGTAACTCCTTATTGGCAGGTGGCCCTTCTAATCTTATATCACAGCTCCATGCTGGAAGAGTCCTTACATGAACCAGCAACAGTGAGCACACAACACCCATCCTGCTTCACCTTCACTGTCTTACAGTATTGAATATCAAATCCTATTATTAACCTGCAAAGCTTTAAATGGCCTTGCACCAGACTACATCAGTGACCTTCTCCATCACT
Organism: Polypterus senegalus; assembly: GCF_016835505.1. Lineage (NCBI taxonomy): Eukaryota > Metazoa > Chordata > Cladistia > Polypteriformes > Polypteridae > Polypterus > Polypterus senegalus. The sequence continues at coordinate 287,955,164 of NC_053154.1, forward strand.
ATGCTCCTGTTCACCAATTAAGGTCCTCTGATTCTGGCAATCTTGCTGTGCTCCACACTAACTTGCACTCTGTGAGAGACAGAGCCTTCATCTGTACAACACCCAGACTTTGAAATGACCTGCCTAAATTAATTACATCAGCTGACTCCATTCATTCCTTTAAAAAACAACTTAAAACTCATCTTTTCAGGAAGGTGTTTAACTTGACCTAACATTCTACCTCCTCTTTCAATCTTCCTCTCTGTCCAGATGCTCAGGATAATTTGGATGCGTGTTAAATCACACATTGTGTTATTTGTTCAGGCTTTTCTTTTAGTATTAAATTTAGTATTTTACTCTGGTTTATTGTCTTTTATTCTATTTAATGCTTTGTATCTCCTGTATTTATCTGTTTAGTGTTCTGTGCAGAAATATTTGTGCCCAATGTTACATATACCCTGCTGTTTAAATAAGCACCTTGAGCAAGGGAAAGGTGCTATATAAATAAAATGTATTATTATTATTATTATTATTATTATTATTATTATTATTATTATTACTAACAGCATTGACAAGTTGCATCAGCCAGAGATGTGTCATTCATAATAACAGTTAGTATTCCATTATGAGCGCAAGGGGCATCTATAAAAATGGCAAGCCTGCAAAGTCGCAAACAGAATTCCATCTGGTGTGACAAGGGCAAGCAGTCCTTTTGTGGACAGCGAACAACCTAAAAAAGCTATGTAAAGAGCAGAGAATCCATTTTGGTAGTAAAGTATCATAAGCAGAGACACTTGATCGCTAACAGCAGTCAATGGAAGTAGCCAAAGGTCCAAATGATGAATAATATAACAAACTTTCCTCTGTACATTCTTTAAAATATTAGTCAGTAATAATTATCTAAAATTCACCTCAGAAGGATTTCTTACACTCATAAAGTTGACTAAATGGTTTGCTCATACCTTCCTGCAACTAACAAGTGCCATTTTTTTCATGACAGCTTTCAAGAAGGATGTTAAATAGTCTAAGAGATGAGCTTCAATACATAGATAGTTGGATCTGTTCAGCTGCCTTCTTCAACAACCTACATGTCTTTAACAAATAATCTCCAACAATGCTTTGCTATTAAATATTTAGAGAGCTACACATACTGTATACTTTTAAAAGGCAGTAAAGGTCGTTTGGTGACATCAGGAGTAATTGTCTTAAGACACAGTCTGATTTTTCTAATACTGGAATGAACCTCAAGAAATTCTGTTTCCATTTTTTTGGGATTTATATTTATAATGTTTTCAAAGATACATTCACACTTTTGGCATTATTTCAAAGAGCATTATGTCCTAGAGCTCAACCAATGTAGACATTTTTAAACTGCCACAATGGTGCCATGTTGACATTGTTGCTGTGGTAGAAATCAACATCTTAATTAAAGAATGAAACTTATCCTCTACTGGGACAAGTTTGATAAATGTTTCTGAGTCAGAAATCAGGCAGGAGAAAAGCTGTTCATCGCGTCATTTAATTAGTCTTCAGCAACTGCCTTAGATGGAGCATCCTTCACAGCAGTCTGTTACAGAATGATTAAGAAACAAATGGTAGAGGTTCATTTTATAAACTATTGAATTTATATACAGTGTCATTCAATGCATATATTTATTCTGGTTGGTTCACTGGTTTACACCCAAATGACTTATATAAAAGAATACTTTATTATATAACTTATTCTTCTCCTATTCTTTGGATTTAGCCTTCACCCTTGAAATTTCTATGTATATAACAACTGAACCCTTTATTGAAGATATGATTAAAACTTGTGTTTTAAGTAATTTATAAAATAAAGATGGAAAATACAGTAAAACAGAAGTGTAACTATCTACCTGTACCTGCATTAAAGGTGAAGATAATGTAATAAAGTTTGCCTAATATGTCCTAAGCATTTCTCCTTCTAAACCATTAAATTGACTATCATTCAGACTTAAATAAATTGATATCTGGGTTACCCTCTGCAAAAATATCTAACTTGATATGAGTGCCATGATGTGCTTGTGATGGGCATCATTAAAGCTACATATAGCTTTAACATATACAGTAAATCATGGAATGAATTATAATGCAATATTTTATCTTAAAGGATAAGCATTAATATATATGTAGCAGTCCTTGTCTGCATTTTATAAGGCTTTTATCAGGCAATAAGTTAAAAGCAAACGTAAAAAGAACTGCACACTGAAATGCACATGCATGTATTTTAATACAGGTAATCTACAAAGTAAACTCCTATTAAACTATTTAAACATGGAGTTAAGCCACCAGGCCCTTTTAGAATAAAATTAACAAGACTAGAGGCATTCTAGTATTAGAAGCCAAATTATATATGTCTGAAGCAATATTGCTGGGATGCAAAAGTCATCTTCCTTAACAAATTCCAAAATGTAGTGTTTTGATGATGGTGGTGAGGACTGCTCAGACACTGCTTCACAATCCATTATTATATGCCAAACTATAACTGGAACAGCTATGGCATGTGATTTATATTGTATGTGACGCCAAAAAATAAATATTTGCTCAGTATGCTAGATATAAAAGTACCATAATTAAAACTGTAATCCATCATTCCCAATGCGTGGAGTTTGCATGTTCTCCCTGTGTCTGCGTGGGTTACTTCCGGGTGTTCCTGTTTCCTCCCACAGTCCAAAGACATGCAGGTTAGGTGCATGAACAATTCTAAATTGTCCCTAGTGTGTGCTTGGTGCGTGTGTGTGTGCGCGTGCCCTGTGGTAGAGCTGGCGCCCTGCCCAGGTTTGTTTCCTACCTTGCGCCCTGTGTTGGCTGGGATTGGCTCCAGCTGACCCCCGTGACACTGTAGTTGGGATATAGCGGGTTGGATAATGGATGGAAATCTGGATTGTGACCTACTATGATCTGGCACACTGGGTGAGGATGATTCTTGCCCTTGTACCCAATACCCCAAGCTGCCTAGAATTGGAAGAAGGTCCAGGAATATATGCATGAATCAGCCCCACAGTAATAATTAAAAAAAAACTGAAAGCATATATTTGGTGATCGTAAGTAGCTTTTGGAGACAAAATACTTATTCCCCACATATCAATTTTGACACGATTGGTGCAGTACAGGTTGGCAGGAACCAACCTTGTGCAGTGTGCCAGACAAAAAAGTCTAATAAAATGCAGTAAGTGAATAGAAAATATAAAAAAAACGCAGTCTTTTGTCTTCAGCGAGCTCGTCCCCGCGACATAGCAGTTACGTACCCTCAACCTCGCCGTGTCTGAACGTGCCCCCTTATGAATTTACGTTAATTTCTCATGCACGCGCGCGTTCCTTCGCTCAATGACGCGACCGACACACACGCACGCGCAAGCACATGACCGCTCTGATTGTCTCGTGCACACTCATGCGCTCCCCGTTTCGAAATGCCTTGTGCACGCGCATCTTCGGAGGGGTGCCCGATTCGTTTCCTTCCTGCAGCTGGCAGCTGCTGTGCTTGCACGCCTGTGTTGCTGTGTTCCTTCAAGGACAAAAAAGATAACGAAATCGTTACGGTTGAGGGCTGACAGAGGAACACGTGTGTGCCCGAAATGGTGAAGAGGCAGTGTATTTGGGAGGTAAGAGCGCTATATGCGCGAAATCTTTTAAGTACAAAAAACTTAAAACATTCGAGACATTCCGCAGAACATTAGAAGTTGTTGTCTTGTAAATGCGGTGTTACCAGCGTGTGAAAAGGAGAGACAACAAGCCAGTTCATTTCATGGATGTATATTGTTCTAGAGATGCATAATATCAGTTTGTCTGTGATGGAGGCGGGCTGGAGGTTCACACTGGGACATGCAGTAATCCTTAACGCCGTACACGTTGAGTTCAGTGAAGTATCTCATCATTTTCTTGGTTTTAGATTACTGCGTCAGTACTGATTACACTGTCCCTAAAGTGCCGAGTCGCGCCGAGCTCTGTGCTACGCTACCGCGGGAGAAAGTTAACACGCGAGCCTCCCTGAGCCAAAGCCGGCCGACCGGCTGCTCGATTTCTCCTCATGGCGCGTCTGGCTGCCTGCCTGCTTTCGTGAGGTCAAGTGCTTCTTCCGATTCTGACGGCATGGCAACGGTGCATTATGTTTAAAGAATGATTAAATCCGGCTAGCACAAAAACAGGCGACACTAGGAAATATTGAGGATGGGATTGGAAATGCACTATAGGCGGGTCGTCTCCAGTTAGAGCTTGTGTAGTTTTTTTATTGACTTTGATTGCGTTCAGAGTGATCGTATTTCTCAAGTAAGCAGCATGACCTTCATGTATTGTGGACATTCAACACGTATATATATTAATTGTAATCCTTTTTTTCCTTTTGGCAGTACATGAATAGCAGTGAAACCACGATCGCCTCCCTCACTGCCTTTTGTTGTCTGGTATGGTTTAATATCAAGCCATTTAATTTTCTGTGTCAGTGCAGTAACCAATGGTAAAGGCCACTGACGTCCAGAAATGTACTCCCACTGCAGTATTTTTGTCGTTTTTAATTCATGTTATGGATCGACTTAGTTATCAATGCATGCAAACCTTTGGTATGTTACTTTTTTATCACCTTATTTCACCTTGTTTTGAAAATTGATTGTTTTCTTTTATAGTGCTTTGCCTGGTGCACACCATACAATGTGAGTTGGTTGAGCTTTTTTGCTTGCATTTTCTTTAGCAGTATCTAAAACTGTTCTTGGACTTGATCCAGCAAAAGATAGAAGTGACTTTTTGGCTATTGACAAGCGTAAAAAGCGTTTTATTTCCACTTAATGAAGTGTAATACAAATTGGCATGGGATCGTCCATACAGTATTTGTAAGTCATGTAACTCTGCCTTCCAGCAGTATCACTGATGTACATCAATATAGTTTTTGACATACAAAAAAAAAAGACTTTACTGGACAATAATATTATATCAGATATATTAATATATATAATATTTATTACATACACAAACAAATGTAAAGTAAAATAAACAGGAAATTGAATAAAATTGGCAACCTGAATAATATTTCAATTGAAACTAAAGACATTGGGTCAAATGAAGAAAACAATCTGATCGATAGCAGGATATGGGGTGTATGCCTTAATCTCTGTCCACTTCAACCTTTACAGATCTAATAATAATAATGATAATTTCTTTGTATTTATATACCGCTTTTCTCACTACTCAAAGCGCTCAGCAATTGCAGGTTAAGGGCCTTGCTCAAGGGCCCAACAGAGCAGAGTCCCTTTTGGCATTTATGGGATTCAAACCGGCAATCTTCCTATTGCCAGTGCAGATCCCTAGCCTCAGAGTCACCACTCCCTTACGCATGTTTGTGTTTTCATTTCTTTCTCTTCATCATCAAGCATATGCTTTGGTAACGCAAACATGCTGTCAATTATCTTCACTTGTAAATTTGAGTGTGTGAGACTTTCTGCATGCAAGCATGTATATTTAAATAAATGAAGTATCCCAAAAACTTTTGCAGAATCAGTAGGCCTGGTCACCTGCAGACAGCAAAAGTCCAGATTTAAATTAAACAATTTCTATGACATACAGTAGGTTTTAAAATATTTCTAAAGGAAACCGGGATAATTACTGGACCAAAAACCATATACATGGAGCCTGTAAGAAGACAAACAAGATGCTACTTGTTTGAAGAAGATGGATAATTTTGTTTTCCAGAAGCTGTCGTTATACTTCTGTCTTGGGGTACAGGGAAGATATCTTGGAAACCACTTGTTCTAAAAAGTTCTATCTTTGCTGAGATGTAGTTATTCAGGAGCTCTACACAACAGCAACAAAAAAAAACATGATGAAAATTGTAATTTTAAGATGTGAAAATCAATTTTGATTTTCCATAGGCACACATGTAGACACCATGATAAAGTCAATGTTTTATGACATTTTGAACATCATTAAATGAGAATCTGAATTTAACTTGATAGCAAAGTTTTGACCCCATCATCAAAACAACCATTGAACCATGAACCTAATTCATCCTTGTATGTAAGAAGAACATTTGTTAGATTTCTGCTGTAACTGAATAAATGCAAAGCAACACATTCCATTAAGAAAATGTCAGTTCATAAACAAGGAGTTTTATACATACAGTATTTATTTGCTATGTTTTTAATTGATTTAAACAAATTCAAGCAAGAACTACACAATTAGAAGTAACTTTCAAAGGACAATAAGTAAAAAGATGGATAAGCAGAAGGGTCAGTCCAGCTCCATCATGAATGTAGGGGTTTACACCCAATAGTATATTTTTAATTTTGGTAAGTCTGCCCCATCATTGATTAGGGTAGTGTGTTTGCTTCATGGAGTTGGGTTCTGTTGGCATTCCTAAAGGGTAAAAATGGAAAATAAGAGATCTGACCTTGTGTGGTTAAGCAGTAGGCTCAATCCAACTTTAGAATAGATTGAGGGTTCTAAGTCTTGATCAACAGTTTTTTGGCATTTCAAAGAAAAGCCAAAAGAAGGGTTCTGACTTTGGATCAATATTTAAAACAAGGGGAAATGGGAATAATGGTTCTGATCAACTTTAAAGTGGTGTGGTGTTTGGGGAAGACCTATGATATTAAGTTTAGTTATTGTCCAGTGAAAGTGGTAAGATCCAAGAAGAGAAAAAACTACAAGGAAAAAGATCTCTACAGTCATTAAAATGCAGCAGTAGTTAGAGAAAAAAATGTCCTGTGCCAAGTTATTTAAATAAAGTTGTCTTTGAAAACAGTGTTAGAAGAGAGAACTGCTGACAAATGTTTTTCAAAAGGAGAGAAGCAAATTTGGCCAATTACTTTTGTAAGCAAAAAAAGCCCTTATGAAAAAAAAATAAATATGTGAGGAGGCCTGAGGGTGCATTGCTATGGAAAAGTAGAATGAACCATGTGTACAGAGGTATTTTCTGTGAGGTCTTGTGTGTATTAATTATGGTGATTAGCTCAAATTTACAAAGGACAATAGCAAGAAGCTTAACAGAAAAAATGTAAAGGAGGTAAAGTACAGCCTTGCCTAGCATCTTTTTAAATGTAAAAGAGTTGGAACACAAATTGATTAATGTGATTGTTGGATAAAAGAATCCACATTAAAGAGTCTTGATCACATTTATAAATTCTACTCTTGAATCCCATGAAGAACAGAACCTGACAAAAAAAGGCCCAAAAGCCTTCTCTATGTCTAATCAGATGAGGTTTGCTGATGTTGGGAACTTTGGAGTTACATTGATAATACTGAGGAGACACTTCTACACTTCATCATTCCTCACTCTTACCACAGGGCTCTGTACTGAGTCATCTGCTGTAGACCCTCCTCACGTATGACTGCGTGACTTCCAATGACTCTAACATCATTGTCATGTTTGCAGATGATACAGCTGTGGTAGTCTTGATATCTAATAAGAATTAACAGGCCTACCTGGATGAAGTGGAGAGCCTTTCACACTATTGTCAGGATAATAGTCTACTCCTGAATGTGAGCAAGATAAAGAAGCTGATTTTGGACTTTGGGAGAAGACCGCAGAGGTACTACCACACCCTCAGTATTAACAGCACACAGATGGAGAGGGTTGACAGTTTTAGATACCTAGGTGTCTACATCACAGAGGACCTAACCTGGTCAAAACTTACACCTTGGTGAAGAAAGCATAGTAAAGGCTTTACCACCTCATACGCTTTGTTCATTTCAGGCTGCTCCCAGTTACTAAAGAACTTCTACGTATCCACCATTGAAAGTGTCTTGGCAGGAACTATTACCTTCTGATGTGGTAGCAGCATGCTGCAGGACTGCAAGGCACTACAGAGAGTGATGTGGTCAGTTCAACACATCACTGGGTGTACAGTCCCTAACTTTGAGGACATGTACACCAAGTGATGTAGGAAAAGGGTAAAGAAAATTATAAATGACACCAGCAATCCAAACAAAAGCCTATTTTCTGTGCTGCAGTCAGGTAAACTCTATTACTATCTAAAGTCCAGTACAGAGAAACTAACGAGGAGTTTTTTTCCTGGCCACCTGCATCTTGAATAAGAAAAGTGTCTAGATCTACATGATGCCCCATTGTTTACTCTCTTACATTAAAATTTGTAAGCTATTTTTTTAATGTTATTTGTTATTTAGTCATTATTTATCATATTTTACAATTTATAAAGTTATGTATTTTTATTATTATTGTATGTGTATTTTGTGACAAATTTGATTTGACTTTACATACAAAACAAACATACTTTTGGACTGCAGCAACCTACAGTATCTTCAGCACTAGCAAGAAAAACTGAAATGACCATTGTTCAGACAAAATCACAGATAAGGTGCATATAAATGACTTGCTACCAGTCAACATGTAACAGATATTCAGAAACTAATCAGTTACCATGAGCCAGGGTAACACAGTCCATCTGGACATCCATAAACACCCATAAACCTTCGCTTAATGCTTCCTCTTTTCCTCTTCCCTGGCAGCTCTGTCCTTAGCATCCTTCTCCCAATATACCCAGCATCTCTCCTCTGCACATGACCAAACCAACGCAATCTCGTCTCTCTGACTTTGTCTCCCAACCGTCCAACTTGAGCTGACCCTCTAATGTCCTCCTTTCTAATCCTATCCACCCTCGTCACACCCAATGCAAATCTTAGCATCTTTAACTCTGACACCTCCAGCTCTGTCTCCAGCTTTCTGGTCAGTGCCACTGTCTCCAACCCATATAACAGCTGGTCTCACTACCGTCCTATAGACCTTCCCTTTCACTGTCACAAATTATTCCTGACACTCTTGTCTACTCATTCCACCCTGCCTGCACTCTTCTTCACCTCTCATCCTCATCCCCCATTACTCTGTACTGTTGATCACAAGTATTTAAACTCATCCATATTTGCCAACTCTACTCCCTGCATCCTCACCATTCCACTGACCTCCCTCTCATTTACACACATGTATTCTGTCTTCTTCCTACTGACCTTAATTCCTCTCCTCTCTAGAACATATCTCCACCTCTCCAGGGTCTCCTCAACCTGCTCCCTACTGTCGCTACAGATCACAATGTCATCAGCAAACATCATAATCCATGGGGACTTCTATCTAATCTCGTCTGTCAGCCTGTCCATCACCAAATAAAAAAGGGCTCAGAGCCGATCCCTGATGTAGTCCCACCTCCATCTTGATTGTATCCGTCGCTCTTACTGCAGACCTAACCACTGTCAGACTTCCTTCGTATATATCCTGTACAACTCTGTGGTGCTCTTTCTTGATAGAAAACCATACTGCTGCTCACTAATCATCACCTCACTTCTTAACCTAGCTTCCACTACTCTTTCCCATAATTTTATACTATGGTTCATCAATTTTATTCCCTTGTAGTTACTGCAGTCCTGCACATCCCCCTTATTCTTAAATATCAGCACCAGTACACTTCTTCTCTACTCCTCAGGCATCCTCTCACTTTCCAAGATTCCATTAAACAATCTGGTTAAAAACTCCACTGCCATCTCTCCTAAACACCTCCATGCTTCCATAGGTATGTCATCTGGACCAATGGCCTTTTCATTTTTTATCCTCTTCATAGCTGTCCTTACTTCCTCCTTGCTAATCCATTGCACTTCCTGATTCACTAACTCTACGTCATCCAACATCTCCCTCTCATTCACTTCATTCATCAGCCTCTCAAAGCACTCTTTCTGTAGCAATGCAGAGAATTCACTCGAGCTCCATATGCGCAAAGCATACAATTATACAACTCAAAATTATATATCGAGCACATCTGTCTCGACTAAAACTCTCCAAAATGTTTCCAGGGCATGATCCAACCTGCGAACGTTGCAACCAAGCCCCATCCTCACTGGGTCACATGTTCTGGGCCTGCACCAAATTAACATTATTCTGGACAAAAATTTTTAACTACCTTTCAGACAGCCTTGGACTCACAATCCCTCCTAACCCATTAACAGCTGTGTTTGGGGTTCTTCCAGAGGGGCTTAAAGTGGAGAAAGACAAACAAATTGTGATTGCATTCACTACACTCTTGGCACACAGACTTATTCTGATAAACTGGGAGAACCCAAACTCTCCTCTTTTAAGTCAGTGGGAAACCGATGTTTTATATTATTTGAAATTGGAAAAAATCAAATACTCAGAGGATCCGTACAGACTTTTTTCAAAACATGGCAGGATCTAATCAGTAATATTTTAAAATAAGTTCATAAAGCACAGAGAATTTATTAATTTAGGTATGTTTACAAGTCTTAAATTTTACGCCGTTTGGTTTGCTCTCTCTCTCAGGGGTGGGGATTGATCTGTTCTTAACTCAATTTTTCTTTTTGTAAAAACTTGATTGCTTTGTATGGATTGTAATAAAATTAATAAAAATAAAAAGCACTCTTTCCATCTGCTCAACACACTCTCCTCGCATGTGAGTACGTTTCCATCTTTATCCTTTATCAACCTATCCTGCTGCACATCTTTCCCAGCTCGGTCCCTCTGTCTAGCCAATCGGTACAGGTCCTTTTCTCCCTCCTTAGTGTCCAACGTCTCATACAACTCATCATGCGCCTTTTCTTTAGCCTTCGCCACGTCTCTCTTCACCTTGCGCCTTATCTCTTTGTACTCTTGTCTACTTTCTGCATCTCTCTGACTATCCCACTTCTTCTTTGCCATCCTCTTCCTCAGTATACTCTCCTGTATTTCCTCATTCCACCACCATGTTTCCTTTTCCTCCTTCCTCTTTCCAGATGTCACACTAAGCACCCTTCTTGCTGTCACCCTTACTACATCTGCTATAGTTTCCCAGCTGTCTGGTAACTCTTCACTGCCACCCTGTGCCTGTCTCACCTCCTCCCTAAACTCAACCTTGCAGTCTTCTTTTTTCAACTTCCACCATTTGATCTTTGGCTCTGCCCTCGCTCTCCTCCTCTTTTTGATCTCCAACCTCATCCTACAGACCACCATCTTATGCTGCTTAACTACACTTTCCCCTGCCACCACTTTGCAGTCTTCAATCTCCTTCAGATTGACTCTTCTGCATAGGATGTAATCTACCTGTGTGCATCTTCTTCCACTCTTGTACGTCACCCTATGTTCCACCCTCTTCTTAAAATACGTATTCACCAGAGCCATGTCCATCCTTTTAGCAAAATCCACTATCCTCTGACCTTTTTCATTCCTCTTCTTGACACCATACCTACTCATTGCTTCCTCAGTTCCCTTCACAAACATGTCCATTGAAATCCGCTCCATTCACCACTTTCTGTCCTTTGCGTACACTGTTCATCACTTCATCCAACTCAAATCCAAAAAATCTTCTTTCTCACCCATTACACACCCAACTTGCGGGGCATATGCACTAACAGCATTCATCATCACATCTCCAAAACACTCTTTAACGTGCTGTTCCTTCAGAATAACCCCTACTCCATTTCTGCTCCCATCCGTACCATGATAGAACAAGTTGAATCCACCTCCGATCCACCTGGCCTTACTCCTCTTCCATTTAGTCTCTTGCACACACAACTTATCAACCTTCCTTCTCTCCATCATAACTAACTAACTCTCTCCCATTACCAGTCATACTGCCTACATTCAAAGTTCCTACCCTCACTTCCACTATCTTTACTTTCCTCCTCTCCTCCTGCCTCTGGACATGTCTCCCCACTCTTCTTCTCCTTCGGCCAACAGTAGTCCAATTTCCGCCAGCACCCTGTTGACTAACAGTACTGGTGATGGTCGTTGTTAACCCGGGGCTCGACTGATCTGTTAAGGAAATTTGTATTGTTGTCCGCAAATTGATTTAGCAAAATTTTACACCGGATGCCCTTCCTGACGTAACCCTCCCCATTTTTCTGGGCTTGGGACCAGCACAAATAAACACACTGGTTTGTACATCCCCTGTGGCTGGGTTGTTACTATTGGTAGTAATATTTTATTATTGTGATTATGAAGAAAAATGAGTAGTGTGGGAAATGGGCCTAGTTATCCTATGTGTTCAAATATTTCTATAATATGTTACTATTGCTAGTAATATATTATAGAAATATTTGAACACAGTCATAGGATAACTAGGTCCATTTCCCACACCACTCATTTTTCTTCATAATCTCAATGGCCAGCCTTCTGCCAGCAAGACAAAAGAGGTTGTATTCTTTTTTTTTAGCCTGAAATCTGTACTTAAGTCACATTTTTACTGTTTTGTTAACTTCATCCATACTTCCAAACCCTTTCCCAAGAATGGCATAATTGAAGAATCAACAGATTTAGAAATCTAATTGAGCAAGATTTGTGCTGTAAGGTGGAGTAGTGCAGAAAGATTTTTTACTTAGGTTTTGTGATTTCTTCTTGTGTTTTCAATATGTTGGAGCACGATTTAAACAGCATTTTTGCAAAAATATATTTTCCTCAAATTCTTCTGATTCTTTTGAAGAGTTAAATTGTACAGTTATGGGTTAACTGTTGGTCCACATGGCAGTGTCTACTGAAATCATCCCCAAAACAGTGGCCATGAGCTTCCTTGTTGAATGGGTAACCTTAAACTATTTCTAGAGGAGAATTTGGATGATTTCATTCCAGTGACTCTGTTATTGCCTCTGGTTCAAAGGGATTGATTCCTTGTTTCCATCCACAGTCATAAAATAAATCTGATCATACCTGCTGAGTTTTGAAATCAATGGTTATGCAGTATCTGACGTGGTGTTCAAAGAAAATTGTCTTACAATTTACTGGTTAGGTTAGTTTTGTTTGAGGAAAAATTTCAACCTGCTAAATATTGAACTGTGCATCAGGAAACTATTTTTTAGTATGAATGCATCCGTTTATTTATGCTTCTAGAAAGTCACAATAATATATCATTTCTAATCTTGCCTGAAGAATTGGCCTGAGTTGCCTCGAAAGCTTGCATATTGTAATCTTTTTAGTTGGCTAATAAAAAGTGTCTTTTTGCTTGACTTCTCACTAAATTCTTAAACAGTAATCTGAAGTGAGATTAGTGTGTCAAAATGAAAAAACGTTTTATTTAACTTTTACCTTAGAAATTTCTGGTGCCAACCCCTATGTTCTTCAGGCTATTTAATATTTGGGGAGCATGTGAGATAAGCTGGTATGTATTTCTATTAAATTATCCATTTGAACACATCCTTGTTAATCATGGCACTGAAGAGATATAACATGCTGCCTGTTGGGTTAGCAGGCCTCATGAAACCGGGGACATGAATGTTAGACTTTCAATGTACACTGTTCGAATTTTAATACTTAAATTGCTAAATACAGTCTCCTGTCACTTGCTTGAATACTTATGTGTGTATTTAAGCTTTTTTAAAACTGAACATTCAGTTTTCATCCATTTTCCAGAGTTGCTTCTTGTAATACAGGGTCATTTTTGGTGAGATCCTATGATAGCAGCAGCAGGTACAAGGCAGGAACTTTCTGTGCATGGGGTGCCCAATCCATCACGGGGCACACTTGGTCACACATTAGCTATTAACTCTTATAGCTGACATCCACCTAATCTGCTTGTTTTGTGGATAAAGGAGGAAAGCATATTTCCTGGGTTCATAACTAGAGGAAATTGTGAAATTTGACAGATAATAAAAATGTGAGAATAAATAATTAAATGTTTCAAGAAATATGTGTATTTTGTTACTTATTTCTTTAGGTATTTAATTCTTTATTTTTTTCAGTGACACAGTACACAACATGAAGTACACCTAGACAAGTTGAAAGGGTAGGCTCTAGTGCATATTGTATTTTCAAAAGGTGAATCATTGATAGAGTGGACCATGTTCTTAGTCCGTCAAGTGCTACATTTATAGCAGACACCTGAGATGATGATTAATTCAGACTATTTTGTGTTGCTGAGTAGTTCCTTCATGCATCAAATTTGGGAACCTATTTGTGTACTCTTATTCTCCACAGACATACACAGTCACAGTTCTGAGCATGCACTTTGCTTGCCTTGGGAGTCCCATCGATTGCTTTAAACTGTAGTCCCTAGTGGTGGGTGCCTTAGAATTACTCATCCAATCACCTCCAAGTCCTTGTAGGCTGATGGGTGACAAAGACAGTTTTCTTTTTCAGGCATATTTTATATTGTGTGTGATAACTTTGTAATAGATAAAAGAAGTCCACCTTAATAAGGGAATAAGTGTCTGTTTATGTCTGTTCGGTTGCTATGTCTCTGTTATGCCAATAGATGGCATATCACAAACACTAACACTGCTTTTGCAAAATCCATACCAAATGTCATATGACAGAGACCTATGCTTTGCATAGTGCACTACTAAAGTTAATGCTGAGGTTTACGTTTATTACTTAAGACAGGTAGCACATCAAGTAATAAAATAAACATATTAAGAAATAAGCAAAACAAAATAGGTACATTTCATGACACATCTAATTTATGCTGACAAATTTTTCTTTTTTATATATTGTCACCCTTCACAAAACATTTTTGTGTGTATGTGATTGTTTAGTTATTTTTGAACTGTATGTATTTATATATTTAATTTTGTCTGAACTATTTTTCCATGTAGCACTGGTCAAGCATGTTGTTTTATTTATATGGAAACATAATATATTTTCTTACTTCTTTTGTGCGGGCTGGCATTTTTCACCCATGTCTTGGGAGCCATATTATAGCAACACTAATTACTTTGCCTTTTTTTCCTGTCCCTGGAGTACCAGTGTCAATTCTCCAGTGTTATGTTGAATAATGTGCTTGCCTAGCAATGAACTGATGTGTGAGCTCCTGCTTGTTGATGATGGGAATGCTGTATGTTCTGCTTCTCCACAACCCTAAAGTTAGATTAAGTTTGTTCATTTTGTTTTATTGCAGCTGCAGTTTCAGAAATTGATTAACTGTTTTAATTAATATTGTTGTCTTGTATTTTTTTCCGTATTAAGTAGTCTTTTCTGTTTTAAAAATTGTTGTTTCTTACGGCTGTTGTCATATATGAATTATACATTAGTTTTATTTATTTACTAATTCTGTGTCATAAAATAAACAGCATCTAGTTCAATAGAACTTGCCTTAAATTTTTACACGTGTTTTGTTTTTCAGTTGATTTTAATTAGGAACATTATGATGTTTTAATTGTAGAAATTGATAGAATGTGGCAGAGACTTTAGAATTGTATCTTAATGTATTTGACTGCTTGCAGCAGTACTTGTGAACATTTGTTTTGTTCCAGTATTTAACGTTGGCTTTATCAGAGATTGTTAGCTTGATGCAGCATATCTAATGTTGCTAAGCAGCTGATTTCTAATCTTGGCACAATTTTTTGTTTTGGTATTTGGTTTTAACCACTGTTGTATTGAGAGTTGCTTCATTATACAAAGTATGTCCTGTTAGAATACTGCTGGTGGAATTCTACTGCAAAATTGCAGTTAATTTCTAAATATACTTTGTATTTAAAATAAATTGGAACCAGACACAGTTTGGATCATGAACCATCTGAAGAGACTACTTTTGCAATAACTGATCTGCACTATGTGTTTGCAGTAAATGATTAAGTACTTCTATGTATTCTTTAGGCTTACCACACATCTACATTGTTTTAAAAGTATAAACAGCTATAATAAAGAAAGGAAAATGTATTTTTATTTTAAGAAAGTTGAAAAACTTGACAAGCTTGAATTTAATTGTTTTAGGGATGAATTCTGTTACTTTAATTATGAATTTCCTGTTCCATATCTCTCAAAAACAAATTCTGCTTTACTTTTGGTTGCAAGAAAGATGATCATTAAAGTTTGGGTTTTTGCTATCACAGTTTTTGTGTCTCTGATAAATTACATTTCAGATGGTTTCTGAAAATATTAATTTATTACAGTGTTGTTATTCAGCTATGAAATCTGTGGGCAATGAAGTATAGAATGACACAAACAAATTACACTGAATCAATCACAGAATTTTTAAAGCAAGTATTGAAACCTTTTTTGCTTTATTTTTTTGTCATGCTTATTTTTGTGCAGTGGAATGATTCAGTTTATAGTAGATCACAATGTGAGTGAAGCAGAGTGAATGCAGGCTGTTGGTAGCAGATGATCTTAAAATAAGTATCATTTGTAGGTTTGAATCCTAGTTTAGGCACTGTCTGCATGTGTTTAATTCCAGTTGTCCTCCCACAATGTTAAGACATGCATTCAGTTAATTTACAGCTCTAATGTGACCTCATATAAGTCATTATTGGAATATGTATGAGTGTGCCTTGCGATGGACTGGAACACTGCCTAGACTTGTCCCAGTGCTCCTGTGCCCAAATGAGAAAGTTGTACTGTAAATATACAGCATGAGAATGAATGAGAATGGTACCATGTTGTACCCAAGACAAAATAAAGGTTTGTGAAAATTCAATATTGATTTTCATAACTGTAAAGAAGGTGCCTCTTAAGTCATAAAGGGAAATAAAATTCAAATCTTCATATCTCAGGGGATACCCATGCTTATTTATTCTTTAGTAAAAATGTTGAAGAAACATATTGCATTTCAGATTTTTTTTCCTTTAACAAGAGCATTATATGGTTATTTGACTGTTTTTTAGTAATCTGTAAGTTATGGAAAAATGTAGATGCATATACTTTAGAAATGGCAGTATATTACAGGAACAGTTGATCTACCTTTACAGTTATTTTTGCATTAAGTAAAACTTGAAGCATTCAAACATTTAAGACTTTTATTTAATGAAATAAGTATGTTAACAGTAAATAATTTCAAATGTGGAAAAACAATTTCCAGTATTTCAAGAGATTCAGATCCCTCTTACTTTATACAGCATACACAAACCGGCATAGTTGAGCTTTACATAAGACGTTAAGAACATTTTGGGATTATCAACCTATGAGTAGTCTGCTGATTTTTCAGCAGAGTTTATCTAAACTTCAGGTTACCAATTATTCACATTAACACATTGAATTATATTTTATCAAGACTACAGTATCAGAAGCAGAGCTAATGATGGAAATGTCTGTGTTGCCAGCAATAGCTGCAGCAAGAAACAACATAGTGTAATTTTAAACTGTAGTACTTGTGAGGTCAGTCATGTAATGCCTCAATATCACAAAACACCCTCAATGTCAGTCACGAAACACCCATTGCTTTAGACTGTGGTTAACATTAGGGCACCGTTACACTATGGTTAAGATTAGGATTGAGGGAGGGTTATCTCAAAGTGTGTTTCGTGACTGACATTGTGGGCATTACCTAACTTATGAGGTGTGGCAGAAAAGTAATGAGACTGATTTTTTATTTACCAAAGTTTTTATTTTTTTCAAACATCAATGTTATCCCCTTCAAAGTAGTTCCCTTGGGCGGCTACACACCGATGGAGAGGTTGTTCCCACTGTTGGTAGCAGCGCTGGAAGTCTTCAACCAGTATGGTCGTCAGCATGTCCGTTACACTCTTTCGGATGTTTTCTAAAGTCCCGAAATGACGTCCTTTGAGGACATTTTTCAGTTTAGGAAAAAGGAAAAAGTCACACAGACTGAGGTCAGGTGAGTAAGGGGGCTGGGGAACCACAGGAATGCATTTTGAGGTCAAAAATTCTATTATGGAGAGGGCAGTTTTTCGGCACAATTTTGGCACAGACCTTTCGCATGTGCAAATGTTCAGTCAAAATTTGATGAACGGTAAATCTGTTCAAATTTAATTGTTCACTCAACATTCTTAATGTTAAACGACGGTCTGATCTCACAAGAGTGTTCACACGTTCGATGTTTTCATTGGTTTTCGAAGTTGAAATCCTCCCTGAATGGTGTTCATCTTCAACGTGTTTTCTGCCTTCCAAAAACGATTTGTGCCAGTGAAAAACTTGAGCTCGGGATAAAGAATGTTCCCCATAGGCCTGTTTTAACTTTTCAAACGTCACACTTGCCATTTAATGGCACAACGTTGCTCCAAATTCCGCTGTTCCATTTTGCGTGATGCACAACCAAAAACACAACTTGCTAATAGCAGTCACAAAAATCACGTAGTTAACGGAAGGAGTTGAAACTCGCACTGAGCTATGGGAGGGTACTAATACACATGCTCTATCAAGGACAACAGCGCAGTGTTGCCAGATCGCTTGCAGTGTTGCCAGTCTCATTACTTTTCTGCCACACCTCGTATGTCATAGGTATTGCAGGCTGCAGTTAGACCCTTCTCACAAAGAATGGTCCAGGCTGCTGCTTCAAGAAACAAAGTACCCATGGGAAAGTTCTAGCAATCATGTCTGACAGAGACTGGTTAAAGTGGAGATAACTATAGGGATTTAGGGTTTGAATCTTCCCACATCCCAAAGATATGCATGTTAGGTTAACTGGGGAATCTAAATTGGTCCAGTGTTGGCGTTTGTATAAAAGAGCTCTACGATGGACTGATGGTTCTGGTTTCATTCCTACCTTCTATCCAATATTTTGTCATCTCCCTCTCACCTTGAATTGTAGTATTGTAATAGTTTTTACATTATATGTTGTTGGTCATGTGTGTGTGTGTCATCCGTTCAGTTGTTTCCGACCTTCGGCGAATCTATAAGCTAGCTCTCTCCATGCTTTTCGATCTTGCACAGCTTCTTTGAGCTTTGTTATGCTCATGCCCGTGTCTGCTTTGATGGTGTTAAGCCAATGGGTCCGCTGGCGGCCGGGTCTTCTATTGCCGCTTACCATCCCTAGCATGACCGATTTTTCTAGCGAATTTGATCGCATTATATGGCCGAAATAGGTCAGTTTGAGTCTAGTGATTTTCCCGTCTAACGAGATGTCCGGCTTTATGCGCTCTAGCACTTCTTTGTTCGTTACTCTCGCTATCCATGGAATGCGGAGTAGCTTTCTCCAGCACCAAAGTTCAAAACTGTCGATCTTCCTTCTGTCGGCTTTTTTCAGGGTCCAACTTTCACATCCATACATGGTTATTGGAAAAACAATTGCACGGACTAGCCTGCATTTAGTGGCGAGGCTGATATCTCTGCTTTTCCAAATTTTTTCCATGTTTAGCATTGTACTTCGGCCGAGTGCTATCCTTCTTTTTACCTTTGAGCAAAGTTGTTCGCCCCGGTCGATATTTGAGCCTAGGAAAGTAAATTCCTGAACAAATTCTATTTCCTCATCCCCGATTTTTATTTTGATGTTGTTGACTGCGGTCGTCATTATTTTCGTCTTTTTTAAGTTCAATTGCAAACCCATTTTTTCGCTTTCGTGCTTGATTTTCATTATCAAATCCTCAAGTCCCTTTTTCATTTTAGCCAACAAAGTAGTGCCGTCAGTGTATCGCAGGTTATTGAAGTTTCTTCTGCCAATTTTTACTCCAATTTCTGACTCCTCCAGTCCTGCCTTCTGCATGATGACTTCCGCGTACAGATTAAACAGAAAGGGGGAGAGGATGCAACCTTGTCGCACTCCTTTTCTACAGTGGAACCATTCAGTGTTTCCGCATTGTGTCCGAACTGTGGCTTCCTGCTCGGAATATAACGATATGATCTTAACCAGATGCGGTGGTACACCCAACTCTTCTAAGGCTTTCCACAGTTTCATATGGTCAACGCAGTCAAATGCCTTCGTGTAGTCTATGAAGCACAGGTAGATCTTCTTTTGATATTCCCGACATTTTTCAATGATCCAACGCAGGTTTGCGATGTGGTCGCGAGTGCCGCGTCGCCACCTGAAACCTGCTTATACATCGGGCAATTCTGTCTCGATTGTTGACCTCAGCCGCTCCTGTATGATCTTTAGGAGCACTTTGCTTGCATGCGGGATTAGAGCTATTGTGCGATAATTTGATTAATCTTGGATGTCACCTTTTTTCGGTAATGGGATAAATATGGATCTTTTCCAGTCCCTCGGCTATTTGCCGGATTCCCAGATCTTTTGACACAGGGTCGTGATGATGCCGATGGTACAGGGCGCAATAATTCCACTGGGATGTTATCTATACCTGGAGCTTTATTCGTAGCAAGCTGCTTGATAGCCCATGCAACTTCCGCTTCCAAGATCGGTAGTTCTAATTCCAGCGCGTCATCGTTCTGCGAAGTCCCGGGTTCATTTTCGCATGCGTACAGCTCTTCAGTGTATTCTTTCCACCTGTGCCTTATACCTTGCTGGTCATATGCTTTGGTTCCGTCATTGTTTTTGATTGTTCCTTTATGAGCGGAGAAAGGCATTCGGATGTTCTTTACCTGAGCGAATAGATGCCTCGTGTGACCTTTCAAGCAATTCTCCTCAAGCGTTTTGCAGCGCTCATTCCAGTATGCTTCCTTATCTTTCCTGGCGGCTCTTTGAAATTCTACGTTCAGCCTCCTCATCTTATCTTTGTCTCCTGCAGCTTTAGCCGTTCTCCTTTCATGGGCAATCCTGAGAGTTTCCTCAGTTAACCATTTGCATTTCTTTTCTGGCTTCTTATTTGGTACGTACCTCTTCGCTATTTCCGTGATTGTTGATTTGATATCGTCCCATAATTCTTCTGGTGGTTTCTCCGCCGTATCAAGTAATTCAAAGCGATTTTTTACCTCAATGGCGTATGATGCTGGTATTTTTGATATATCGAATTTTTTCGGTGGTGCGTGGTTTTTGATGCCACAAAGTCTCGCCCGGATTTTTGCGATTAGCAGTTCGTGTGCTCCAGGGAAAGTTTTCATGGCAACTACGGAGCTTCTCCAACGCTGACTGCAAAGGGCATAATCAATTTGGTTTTGATGCAATCCATTAGGCGATGTCCATGTGTATAACCGACGCTTTGGCTGCATGAACCATGTGTTTGTGATTCTTAATCGGTTTTCCTGGCAGAACTGAATCAGGCGTTCGCCGGATTCATTCCTCTTGCCTAGTCCAAAACTGCCAACAATGTCGGCTTCTGCTTGCTTGTCTACTTTTGCATTGAAGTCGCCCAAAATTAAGGTGACGTCCTTCTTCGGTGTTTCATCGACAGCTTTTTGTACTTCAGAGTAAAACCACTCAAGTTCTTCTTCTGATGCGTCCGTTGTAGGAGTATATACCAGTAAAATCATGATGTTCATTGGCTTTCCATGCAGGCGGATGGACATTATGCATTTGCTAGTTATTTTGTAACTTTTTACAGCCCGCGCAATAAACACTATCCCATTCTTTCTGACGTTATCGTGACCAGAATAATAAACGGTGAAATTGTCCGATTGAAAATGACCACTGCCAGTCCAGCGTAATTCGGTGACTCCGAGGATATCGATTTGGAGCCTGTCCATTTCGCTTTTTACAACATCTAATTTTCCTTGGTTCATACTTTGCACATTCCAAGTAGCAATTTTGAGCATTTTTTTTAAACTCGGGCTGTTCCGTTCACCGTTGACTGCATTAGCACCTGGGCTTCCCGGGGGATTTCCCCCAGGCGCGTCGTAATTTCCGCGGTTACTAGTGTCGGCCTGGGGGTCCTACCTTTGGGCACCATATCTAAACCGTTCGAGAGCGTATTCATAGAATTTTCTTGGCATCAAATTCGCGAAGTGGGTTGCCAGGTCCTTCTCCGCTACACTCCCCATTTGTCCGGGCTTGGGACCGGCGTATAGGGGTGACCCTACACGGCTCGGTTGTTGGTCTTATGTTTTATAAAAACACAAACTGCAACAAAGGACAGAAATTTGCCAGTCATATCTTGGAAGAATGGTACCCAGTTAAATTTGTTTTCAGAGCTTTGGAAAGTTTCCAGAATGCAAGCACAACTATTGGTCAATCCAAGAAGCATTGATGACTTCTTTGGGGTGTTCAGTGCCATATTGTTAATGTATTTTATACCCTTGCTATTTTTTGAAATTAATGTCTTAATCATTACTGAAAAAGATTATTGGGTTCTGCACTCCAGTACGCATTAGGATGGTTTGCAACTGAGTGAAGTTGCAGGGATGAGGATCAGCATCTCTAAATATGAGAGGAATTTGGAGGGATGGTGAATCTGACAGATGGATCGGGGCAGTGAACACAGTTAAGTGGTTGCTAGAAGTGGTGAAGAAGGAGATGAGACAGAAAGCAAAGCTCTTAATTTACCAGCCATCTACATCCCTACTTTCAGCTATGGTCATGAGCTTTGGGTAATGACCAAAAGAATGAGATCACAGGTACAAGCGACTGAAATGAGCTTTTTCCACAGGGTGTCTCTGCTCTCCCTTAGAAATAGAATGAGAAGCACAGACATGCTGGAGAGGCATGGAGTAGAGCTGCTGACCCTCAGCTTTGAGAGGAGCCAATTGAGGTGGTTTGCATCTGATTCGGATGCCTGAGTTTATAGAGTCTCCTCTCAGATGGCCAGCTGGGAGGTGACCCCGGGGAAGACCCAGAGTCCACTGGGACAATTGTATCTCCTAGATAGCTGGGGAATGCCTTGGCATCCGCAGTGTGAGCTGGCAGAGAGATGTTTGGGCCTCACTACAAAGATGGTTGCCCCCATGACCCAGTCTCAGATAAGATGGAAGATTAGATCATTACTGCTTGATTACATTTTAGCAATGTATGATGCTTGGATACATTGTTTAAAAGGAAAGAGAGAGATACATTTTAAAAATGAAGAGTGAGATGCACTGATGATTAGAGCTTATTAACCCTCAATTGGCACAGGCTTAATTTAAACAGAATAAAACCTAAGTACCTGTGATTAGTAAATTTCAAAGTACAGCTTCTTCAGATAATAATACTGAATTATATGAAGGTCTTCTTGACAACTTTTATTTGTGTCTTTACCTTTCAAGTCCAGGTACTGAAAACTGTAAAACTTTGTCTTTCCAGTCAGCCTTCATTGCCGTTAAATGCTTTGTATTGAATGTTAAATGTCTTGCAAATGCCACATGCTTTAATGTGCTAAGGTGATTGTGTCATAATTAATACAACCAAAATTGTCCATTCACAATGAAAGTGAATTAAACCTTTTTTTTTTTTATCAGGGGCAGGAGTTGCCTGGGATGACCTAATGCTATATTTTTATTTATACATACATTGTAAGGTGCAAGAACATACTTCATTTTAGAACAAAATTTTATGTGACATATTAGTATTTACCGTGATTGTGAAGAAATAACTTTGACTTGGAAAAATACCAAACATATTCATTAACATGCTATGTTCATGATAAGTTTTTCAATTTCTTAGTAAAGCAAATTGTTCTATCACTCTTTTTTGTCAAAAACTAATTAAAGTTCATTATACTGTAAATTAACCACATAATTCCTGTAATACTTCATCTTCTGCTACTTTTTTTTTATTTTAAAGACTTTACCCTTCTATGTAGAGAGCTTTGCTGTAGCTCAGGGTAAATTTACACTTCAGGTGGAGACGAACGAGTACAGGACAGAAGTAAAGTTTCCACACTAGGGTGTGGATGTAGCACTCAAACATAATGAGTAGTTTCGGCTAACATTTTTTTCTTTTCTGCTTTCATTTTAATTACTTCAGTGTGTGTGTGTGTGTGTGTGTGTTGAAAATTCCAAACTCTATGTATACATTTGTCCTCAAGTGCTCCTGCAGGCTGGTTATGGAGAACATTTCCCAGACAGTATTTATAATTTTAAATGATTAATATGAAGTTATTACTTGGCTATAATATTGTGAAAAGCAAAATGAAACTAAAAGTCAACTTAAACATAAGCAAAGTGTTTGGTATAAGAGTCACTACCAATTATAGTTGTTAAAAACAAACTGCATTGCTTCTGCATTCCCACAAAGGGTGTGTCACTTTTCAGGCTCTGCCATGCCTGGCACACGCACAAAAAATCTCAGTAAATTCTCTTGGTATATTAATGATGTATTGTTATGAAAACTCTTGCAGTACTATGGCATTTTGTCCCTTTATCTGTAGTTTCAGTATATTTTTTACTATGTACAAGGATGCCGATTCTACTGTGCAGATTTTTATTTTGATTGATTTTAGCTTTTTCAAAAAAACTGAAGAAGACCTCTAAACAACCTTCTGTACAATAATGATTCTTTTTTTATTTGGGTTAAAGATAACCTTTTAACTAATCACTCTTTTTAATGATGGCTTTTTCCCCCCTCCTTAGGTGTCTGGTCTACGTTATTCACTGTAATGGATGAGGCTGTGGTGTCTTTTGGGACACTGGATGCTGCCTTTGCTCCTAATCTATTGGAGCAAAGCAGTCGATGGAAACATCCTAGTGAAGACTCGGTAAGATTTTATTTCTTAATGCCCTGCTTATAGTAAGATATATAATATAGTATTATTTAAATTTTTTTATTTGTGGTGCATTTGTGAAGCATGGATCACTTGTGACATAGGCACTATTTCTTAAAAGGTGCACGTAGAAACTCAAAATAATGTGATGCTTGAAACATTCCTTTTGCATACATAGACTTAAAAAAAAAAAACTGAGCTAGGCACACTTTATTATGCAGAAGCCCAGACAAAATCACTTGACTGTTCAAACACATTAAACACAGTCATTATTTTATTTATTTATAATCTTCATCTAACTAATAAGATACAGTGGTGTGAAAAACTATTTGCCCCCTTCCTGATTTCTTATTCTTTTGCATATTTGTCACACAAAAGATTTCTGATCATCAAACACATTTAACCATTAGTCAAATATAACACAAGTAAACACAAAATGCAGTTTTTAAATGATGGTTTTTATTATTTAGGGAGAAAAGAAATCCAAACCTACATGGCCCTGTGTGAAAAAGTAATTGCCCCTGAACCTAATAACTGGTTGGGCCACCCTTAGCAGCAATAACTGCAATCAAGCGTTTGCGATAACTTGCAATGAGTCTTTTACAGCACTCTGAAGGAATTTTGGCCCACTCATCTTTGCAGAATTGTTGTAATTCAGTTTTATTTGAGGGTTTTCTAGCATGAACTGCCTTTTTAAGGTCATGCCATAGCATCTCAATTGGATTCAGGTCAGGACTTTGACTAGGCCACTCCAAAGTCTTCATTTTGTTTTTCTTCAGCCATTCAGAGGTGGATTTGCTGGGGTGTTTTGGGTCATTGTCCTGTTGCAGCATCCGAGAGGTCACAAAAGACCCCAGGACAACGTCTAAAGAACTGCAGGCCTCACTTGCCTCAATTAAGGCCAGTGTTCACGACTCCACCATAAGAAAGAGACTGGGTAAAACGGCCTGCATGGCAGATTTCCAAGACGCAAACCACTGTTAAGCAAAAAACATTAGGGCTCGTCTCAATTTTGCTAAGAGACATCTCAATGATTGCTAAGACTTTTGGGAAAATACCTTGTGGACTGATGAGACAAAAGTTGAACTTTTTGGAAGGCAAATGTCCCGTTACATCTGGCGTAAAAGGAACACAGCATTTCAGAAAAAGAACATTATACCAACAGTAAAATATGGTGGTGGTAGTGTGATGGTCCGGGGTTGTTTTGCTGCTTCAGGACCTGGAAGGCTTGCTGTGATAGATGGAACCATGAATTCTACTGTCTACCAAAAAATCCTGAAGGAGAATGTCCGGCCATCTGTTCGTCAACTCAAGCTGAAGCGATCTTGGGTGCTGCAACAGGACAATGACCCAAAACACCCCAGCAAATCCACCTCTGAATGGCTGAAGAAAAACAAAGTGAAGACTTTGGAGTGGCCTAGTCAAAGTCCTGACCTGAATCCATTTGAGATGCTATGGCATGACCTTAAAAAGGCGGTTCATGCTAGAAAACCCTCAAATAAAACTGAATTACAACAATTCTGCAAAGATGAGTGGGCCAAAATTCCTCCAGAGTGCTGTAAAAGACTCGTTGCAAGTTATCGCAAACGCTTGATTGCAGTTATTGCTGCTAAGGGTGGCCCAACCAGTTATTAGGTTCAGGGGCAATTACTTTTCACACAGGGCCATGTAGGTTTGGATTTTTTTTCTCCCTGAATAATAAAAAACATCATTTAAAAACTGCATTTTGTGTTTTCTTGTGTTATATTTGACTAATGGTCAAATGTGTTTGATGATCAGAAACATTTTGTGTGACAAACATGCAAAAGAATAAGAAATCAGGAAGGGGGCAAATAGTATTTACAGTGGTGTGAAAACTATCTTTCATTAATGTATGTGGTAAGATATTCTTCTTAAAATTTGTTTGCTATAAATATGACATGCCAAAACTATGTTTTTAATTGAAGTTTCCAAAATATCAAACAAGTTAGAAAAAGCAAGCAATTCAAATATATTTAGCATGCAAAGCACCTTCCTAGCATGCAATACTTCCTTTATAATAGAAGTGTTTGGGGCAGCATCAATGGGCCGCTGTTTAATGGCCAATGGCAATATAAATGAGCTTATTTTTTTTGGTATTTTCTTTCCAGAATAAGTTTATCGATACTTCATGAACAGTGTGTACATTTGTGCAGTTATTTGTGTGATAACTATCTGCTTGCAATTTAAAATGAGATGTAGTTTTGAAAGCACAGCATGAACAATATGCAGATAATGATGTTGTTTTATTGTTGCTGTTAGAAATAATGGAGTAGTTTCTCTGCCCAAAAACCTTTCATTTTCAGTAATTTTGATATTTCAATTACAGTTTTTACAAGAGAAGGATGTTTAACATTTGAACAATATGTCAAGTTTTAATGTTCAAGAAACCTTACAGTAAATAGGGTGTGTCCAGACCAATAAAACTACAGACCAAATAAAAACCATCTGAAGGTATAGGGTGTTATACTATATAACACAATCCTGGTTGAGATGATAGAATGAGACTAGACCACACATTTATCAAGTACTATTCCACGTCAACCTCATATACATTGGGATTAATAAAGTATCTATCTATCTATCATCTATCAATCTATCCTTAAGACTTCCATATAATCAAATGAGATGGCGTATTAGATAGACTCTTTATTGATCCTGAGGGACATTTAAATACCAGTAGCCAAGAATTACAGTATACCAAGTTACACTGGGGTTGTAATCTTATAGTACACTACAGGTAAGTGTAGGTAACATTAATGTGAGTGCAATGGGAATTGTGCAAATGATTTTACTACCAAAGTGACAGGTGGCACATATTAATAACGTGACAGATACTAAAATGACATAATATTAAAGTAAAAATAAAGTGACATGGGTTTTGTCCATATTGCAGATCTGTGATAGCAGTCTGTGACTCAACAATATCTGTCCATATTGCAGTTGTGGTAGATAGCGGTCGCTGTTGCCCCTTGAACCCTTAGACAACACGCTCAGACACCAGGTAAAATAAAGAAATATTTTAATTTCTTCACTATTGTGTATAAAGCACCTCCACCACCACAATACTCAATAAATCAATCACAATAATACAATCACAAATTTTTTACTCCCAGCAGCTCAGTCACCCTTATAGTGAAAATATAAAGCCTTGTGCCTCCCTGCAGCGTCCTATGGTGGCCCCCATGGTATCCAGCAGGGCTGTGAAGGAAAACTCCAATATCCATGATGCTCTGGTGGAATTCGGGGCACCTCCATTTTGCAGGGAGGATTCCACCTAGCGGCATGGGGTTATTGGCCGGGATACACTGCCGGCCATATATCACACAGTCTATGACTAAACAAACTCCTCTGCTTAACTATGGTGGTATATAATAAGTAATGTTCATTGTCCATAATAGATATCCGCTTGCATAGTGTTCTCCACTCTGCCACTGTCACCAGAGAGTCAATTTCCATCCCAACCACAGATGACTTCTGGAGAAGCAACAAAGTGTGATGGAAAAGGGTTAATGAATGATGCAATGTCCGGGATTATTTCACTTACTAGTTTTGCAGTAAATACTGTTAGCATTAAATTGTTATAGTACTAATAAGGTTGCTTAACAGGCAAAGGTTTAAAAGTGTGACATGAAGAACTATATAGAGCTGGGACTAGAGGTTTTAAATGATAGGAACATCTGGAGCTCTTCTTATTGTACAGAATATTTTATTAAGTTGCTCGAGTAGAGTTTCACACTGCTTCCAGCATGTCACAGAAAGGCATGCTAGAGGTCAGAGATATTACATTGCTCAGCCAGTTCTTCATGTTTGTAGATAGGATGGCTGGAATAGGGTGAGGGTGGAGAGCTATTTTCAAAGCGTAAGTAAGTTATTGTACTGCATATTTTACTCATCTGTAAAGTATACACTACAATAAAATCCGGAACAAAGTATGAAGCTGTGACCACTTTAAAAACTGTCCTGCCTATTTTTAAGCAAGTGTTAGATCTGATAAATGAAGGAAAGATGTTACTGTAAAGTGACACAGACATCATCTATAAAAAGGTTAATGTCACTAATCCTCCATGCAAAGGAAGTATACAAGAAATGAGTGTCCTTTAGTATAAAACTGAAATGTAGTGTTGGGGTCTGAGGTTATACCTATCAATATACATTTCAATTTTCAAACCAAAGTTGTACCACTTTTTTAAATCTTAGATTATGGGCCTGATATGTATCCAGATCACAAACTAATTATGGTGTGAAGTTGGGAGTAATGTAAGAATTGTAATAAATAATTGTAAATCCAGCAATTTTAAGGTTAATTACTTAGTAATGATTCTTTTGCTTTAACGGAATGGGTTTAATTTAGGTTTTTTTTATTCAGCAAATTTTTAGATTTGTACTCAATTTGAAAGATCCAATTTTCATTTCTCATATTTGGTGGCCATTCTTCTGTAATTAGAGTTAAGTCTTCTTTTATATGGCATTTAACATGGGGTCATTTTAACATGGATTGTCTTATCTAGTTTCCTTTTCATAATTAGATATCATAGAATAGCCTGGTATGGTATCTTGCATAGTTGGAATCTAAGTGGCCTCTTTGGTGCTTTTGGTTAAAAATGTCCTCTTCACCTTACCATACTGATCTCTGGCAAACACTGGACTGGATTGCACCTTAATATGACACATTTGTTATAAGGGATAGCATTCCTAAATTTGAGGTCATGATCTTGTCTCGGTAAAGAGTGACTTGCTGTTTAGCAAAAGGAGCTGCCTGAAGAGGAGCAGTCCATGTGCTTTAGAGTTAATAGTGAAGGAAAGAATGAGATATTAGGCATACAAAACCAAAATGAGGCTCCTCTGCAGTTTTTCTTGGATTCATTTCAGTGTTTGGGAGGGGAGCTTAACAATATCAAAGAAATGTGAAGTAAAAACTGCTATTTTTCAGGGTCAGAAATGAGCCATTTGAGGTTGTCTGGGCATATAGACCAATGTGGTCAGCCCCGACAGGAAGGGTTAATTTCAGCATGGCTTAGGAGCTTCTCAGGCTGTTGTCAGAGAGGTCTGTTCAGTTTCATTTTGGATGTTGTTCACCACAGCCTTCGATCAAGACAAGTGGAAGGAAAAAAATGGATGTGAAGCCTAGATTTTACATTTTAGTCTGTTTCTGTTTTTTTCTACATTTTTTTTTTTCTAGGAACGTAGTGGTAGCCCATCAGTACTGAGATCAGCTGCTTCAAAATGGAAGGAGGGCCTCTTAAACCGTAAAAGACCATTTGTTGGAAGATGCTGTCATCTGTGTACACCACAGAGTCAGGTGGGTATATTTAATGAGGTTTTTGTATTTTTTAATTTAACAATATAGATATTGCTATGCTTAAATTGTGGAATAAAATATGTTGATAATCAAACAGAAAAATGTGACAAAAATTCTTATTCTAGACTTTTGGTCAGCCAGCTGCCCAGTTTCATTGCAGAAATTCAAAGTCTTATATTAAAATTATGCATTCAAGCATTTCTGAATGTGAGGAAACGATTATGGGTGCTATGTTTTTGTTACCATAAAATAAATAACAGTAGCTAAAGAGATACCCATCAAAATTTGTGGTAAAACCCAGTTGGGCGTCAGATGCTTTAGCCCTTGATGTGTTTTGCCCAGCCCCTGATCTTTTTCACGAGTGTACAAGAATAAAGTCATTAAGCCCCTGGTCTTTTTATCTGTTCCGTTTGCTTCAGCCCCTGATCATAACATAAAAGCGAAGGAGAACAGATCTTCAACTTAACTGCTGTGTGGATGGCCGCAAAACCCCCCTTCTGTAATTTTTTTTTAGCTAATACAAATAAAACTATGTGCAAAAATGACATAGAGGCTTAGGTTTCTGATCTCCGCAAATTCTAACGACTTGCCTAGTAAAACATTTTATGTTGGTAATTAATGTACAAGCTACTGCATTATGTGCTTAGAGAAAATGACCAACAGGTGGTGTTTGTGATTCCTCAGTTGTTAGTGATAGAACTGCTTCATTTAATATAGTTATTGTGCATGTTTAAATTCACTTACTATTGAATTTTACAACTACCTGGTCACTTGCTCTGGGCATGGTGTGCTTGTTCTGACTATATTAAGTTTATATACTTTATCAAAAGGTTGTGATATTTTCTTTAATTACGTAAACTTAATATTGCAGTAAAAAGCATATTTTTTCCTAAAGTACTTAAGTATAATATGGAGTTGCCAATCAAAAGAAATTAGTATCTTTATGGTTAAAAATTATTTTTATGTTTTACAACGCTGTTACTTTAAGCATTACTGCAATTCACTTGCTTTGCAGACATCTGTCAAAAAATCAAGCAGCATGATAGTACTTATTCAGTGCATGAATTTCTTAAGACAAAAGTAATTTATAATAAGATCGTATTCATTATAAGGTAATTAAATAATAAGCATTAATTAAGTGTTAAATAAACATTTTAAAAAATAAATTAGTGAATACCACAAACACTATTTATTTTTTTTACAAATATGTATATATATATATTTTTTTTTTTAACAAAATTCCATTCATAATCAACATTGACAAAATTTAATTAAATATCTACTGCAATTAAACTAACAATGTATCTGGTATTTAGTAACAGTACAAGTTTATCAGTAACGGTTAATAATTTCAAACTGCTTGTATTTTGTGTGCAGTGATTTGTCTGTGTTTTTTGAGACAGTGGTCCAAACCTTTAATTGATGAAACTTCTTTGCTTTCCTCTTTCCTGTTTCTATACAGACAAAGATAAAATGCAGATGGCCATCTTTTCACAGGTGTTCGTCTATATTTAATGCTTCTTTCAGCACAGCGTGCATTGTTTTAGATTTTCTAATATACATCATTAGAAGCATTCTGCAGCCTGCCAAAATTATAAAAATGTATCAAATACTGGATGTAAAACTGCTGCCAGTTCTTTAAAAAGTGGTTAGAAAATAGACCAGCAAATTCGAATATTTTGTAAAATGATATACACAATAGTTATAATATTATTAATAAATGACCTTTAACAGTCTTTAATCTGAAAATGATTATCCAGTAGTTCTCGATTTGTGGCCCAGACTGATGAGTGGGTGGCCTATTCCAAGATTAAAGGGATAGGTGAATTGGTCAGATACAGATGTACTTGCATTTTATAACAAACTAATGTATTTATTAATGTATAACCACCAGTCTGCTGACTAACTTCCATGCATCTATATGAACTTAGCTGCTGAAAGCTCAACAGAGTGAGCGCTGTGTCCGGCTTTTCTTGTAGATAATAATAAAAACTTTTGCTTTTAATCTACTCTTACCCTTTTTGGTCTAGCGATTGCTGTGTTTCTTCATCCCCAACCTAGCAGTTAGTAGCTTCTCTCCAGTCTAGCCAACTACTTGCCCCCATTTGCCCCTCACATGAACATGTGTTTACATTTGCTTGAGGCCATTAACACATTATTGCCGCAGTAAATAATTTATCAAATTTCCACATAAAAAGAAAAATAAATTTTGTGATCCTCCATATCCCAATCACTTCACGTATATTTTTCCTTTCTTTAAATTTTTTTTTTGTCATTTTCAGATGTCTGAGTTTACACTTCCTGCAACGGTAAACAAGGGCCCATAGATTGCATTTTCAGTTTTAAAGAATGCATAATAATATTGCAGCTCTGAGGAGAATATGACAAATGACTTTTAAAATTAAACTTTTTTACAAAGCACTGCTCTTTACACTTTTCTGGAACATGCACAGATATACTGACCATGTCACCTGCCACCTAAGTGTGGTTTTATTAGACTTGCAGTTTTCATCTAAAATTTTGCCTAACATCATTGCAGTGCTTTCTATGCTCTACTTTAAAAATTTTACCTGCCATTCTTAACTTTATGTATACTGTATATCTCTTTTTTTACATTAGTAGGGGTGGATAAATTGTAAATGCATATGGTAGTCTGCTGGGCTGCTAGCTAGACCAGGTACACTTTCTGGTGGGGTGGGAGAAACCCACAACGTTTTAAAGCAAACTTTATTAATAAACTATTATTATTTCTATTTATTTAGTAGAACCCTTTATCCCACCAACTTAAATAGCAAGTTATAATATACACTACGTGGCACTCCATCCCCTACTGCAATACAATCTGACATCTTGGAAGATAATATACCACATAGGGAGGTGTCATTTTCTGTTAAGAGTCTAGAGTACATATCATTTCATGGGAAACATCTTATATTTTTATGGGAATGCTCTTGTGCTCTTTCTAAGGTATAATCTGTTTGTAATATAGTATAGCCCTCTCATTTACAGAAGTTAATAGCCATTTCATAACAATAAACACTTGAAAATTTATGACAGGAGCATTGTTAATGCATTGAAACAATCATGTGTCATCACACAGCTTCTGAATATTTTAGGCCATTTTCTCAGCTGTAATAACCCCTGTCAGTTGAAAAGATTTATCTGCTGCTTTGGTGTACATTGTTTTCCCATGTTGTGCATTTCATGAAATGACTCGGCTGTGCATCAGCATTTGTTAGATCTTACAGACTGACTAGTATAGTTAATAGGCTAATGTCACCATACTTTATTACCTTGTTAATCCTAAAAGTAATTTTGTCTGAAAACATAACAACCGCTGTTGTTTTTGGTTCCTGGATGCTATCTGCATACAGCATGGTACAGTCTCTGTCTTGATCCTGAAGGTTTCCCTTACTTTCTGTAATATCCTCTGTATCTGATCTGGTGGAAACAGAACATATTTTAAGTTATTTCCTGTTTGTTTTTTATAATGCTGTTTGGAATTACATATTAATTCTTTTGAAACTCATATTGAAGCAGTAGTGGTATGGCTTGCCTTGTCTTTTTTCTTTTTTTTTGTTCATAACAATGTCTGCATTAATTATTACCATATTTAAATTGAGGTTAAACAATAAGAGGATATGATTAACTTTCAGAATTTTTTTTCTTGCTGCCCCATTTATTTTCTGCATAGTTCCGCTATGTCGATCACTGGTGGGTCTGTATGTGTGAATTGGTGGATATGGTAGTTAGACGCACTATAAACAGCTGTCTTTAAAAGCAGCATGGACATGTCTATAATGAGGAAAATATTTCAAGGACCAAAACTTTGAAATATCTAGTAGTCTACCAGGCTGTATAAGTCTTTAGTTTGGTTGTGTAAGAATTAAAAATTGGTAGCCCTGGGCATCCAGACTACCAGTTTCTCTACTCCTAGTTAGTTTAACTAATAATTTTGAACCATTCAATGAACATTATGAGACAAAACTGTTTAATTTTTGAAAACACTTGAAGACTCGTACACAGTTTCTGCCTTCTGCCCAGTGTTCCAAGGATATTTTCTGATCCTCCTTTCGATTAAGGAAGTTCAGTGAATTATAGACTGGTTACCAGCACATTGCTCTAGCCTTTTTCTGCATAGAATTTAAAGCCCCAATGTGGACAATAGGTATAACAAGGAACATACACAAAACATGTGCTTTCTGCTTGATAATGTCAGCTTCTGTATGCTGTCCATCAGTTTTTTTTTAATACAAAGTGTACTGGTATTTCCTTCAAATAAATTTTGTTAGCTGGTAGTTAAATATTTGAGACCCCTACACTGTTTGGTTCCTTACATAAAAATTAAATCACTTGCTCACCTACCAGCGACCTGAACAGTCTGGTTTTACGCTTAAGAAGTCTACCATCGACCGTATCCTGGCACTGAGTGTTCTCATGGAGTGCAAACGCGAATATCGGCAGAGTTTCTTTGCAGACTTTGTCGATTTTTGCAAAGTGTTCGATTCAGTTGATCGAGTTGCCCTGTGGGACATCCTGAGGGTTCGTGGGATCCCCTCGAGGTTCCTGGATATCATGGCCGGCCTGTACACTGGTACTGTGAGTGCTGTGCAGAGTGGATGCAGGACCTCTGCGTTTTTCCTAGTTGATTCTGTAGTTCGTCATGGGTGTGTTCTTGCTCCTACTCTGTTCAATGCTTTTATGGACTGGGTGTTGGGCAAGGTCGTGGGGTCCAGAGGCTGTGGGGCATCTGTTGGTGAAGGAAGATTCACAGATCTTGACTTTGCTGACGATGCTGTGATCTTCGTGGAGTCAACTGATCGGGGCATTCGAGAGACTGAGCGAGGAGTCTGAGTGTCTGGGCTTGTGAGTGTCCTGGATAAAAACCAAGATCGAGGCCTTATTGGGCACAGCCATCAGCATTGTGTCTGTTTGCGGAGATAGTGTCAACCTTGTCGAGAGATTTACTTACCTTTGCAGTGACATTCATGTCTCTGGTGACTCTTCCTATGAAGTCAGTAGATGGATTGGGAGAGCATGGGGGGGTCATGAGGTCGCTGGAAAGGGTAGCACTCCCGATATCTATGCAAAAGGACGAAGGTCCAAGTCTTTAGAGTCCTGGTGCTTCCTGTCTTGCTATATGGTTGTGAGACATGGATGCAATCCAGTGACCTGAGATGAAGGCTGGACTCCTTTGGTACTGTGTCTCCAGAAAATCCTTGGATACCGTTAGTTTTACTTTGTGTCAAATGAGCGGTTGCTCATGGAGTCCTGAATGAGGCACATTACCTGCATTGTGAGGGAGCGTCATTTACGGCACTATGGCCATGTGGCGCGTTTCCCCAAGGGTGATCCGGCTCATAAGATCCTCATTGTTGGGGACCTGAGTGGCTGGACCAGGCCAAGAGATCGCCCACGTAACACCTGGCTGCGGCAGATAGAGTGTCCCGGAGGGTGGGACTGAACCGCATGTCTGCCTGGGGGGTTTGCAAACCGGGATCCCGAGTTGTTTCGTTGTGTAGTGGGTGTGGCAACGCAATGTACCAGTGCATGCTCCCCAACTTGACTTGACTTGATAGAAAGGGAGGCTCTGCGTGCCACATTTTGCTTAAAAATGAAAAAGGTACTCTTCCTTATTTTACAGGACGTCTTTCATTGTTGGCAATAGTAACCACCCAACCAAAAATGACCATCTAGGAAGTCCTGGAGTCGTACATATTGATTTTTTACATTAACTAATTGCTAATTGGAATCTTTTGAAACTTTCAGTTCCCTTTCAGATATTGCACAGATTTTAATTTTATAGCCTTAACAATTCTACATTGAAATGTGCGAGTAAATTATGATTATTGTTTTGCGCCTTAATTTCAGTCCTCCTGCAGTATTTTTTTTCCCATTATTTTACAGTGTTTTGTAACTTTTAATTTTTTGCATGCCTTGACTATTATATCAAAATTAACCAAATATTTGTTGCCAGGATCCTTTAGTCCCAGAGTTCATGGTGAAGTTGCAGACTTTAATTCAATCACTAAAAGATACAGATAAAAAAATTATTTTAAATCCTTCTTTAAACAAATCTGTTAAACGGAATTTGTGGCCTTATGGTTAAGATTTTGTAATACAAATATTGTGATATGTCATTTGAGCCACTTAAACTGACAGTGCTATAGCTGTAAAATATGGATACATTACAGGTTTCTTAGAAAAAAGCATAAGGTAAATAAATAAATATTGCAAAATTAATATAAGAAGTGGATTAAATAAATCTTGAGGACTGCATGCAACTATTCATTATATATGAATTATATTTGAAATGTGTTACATTTTGTGACACACATTTTAAAATATTAAACAACATTTATTTTGGAAAAAAAAATTCTTTTATACTTATATAATAAATACTTTCCTTATTCTTTAAAGATTTCTTTACATATTTTAAAGAATTATAATGCAGTTTTAGTTATGTATTTAATTTCAATAACAATGTAATATGCATTTATATTGGGAAGTACGGAAGAAATATTTAATCAAAATACAATACAATCTGAGCACACACACTGGGGGTATGTTTTGCACAAAGGACTTATTTGCAGTCCTAAATTTGCCTTAGTGTGTGCTTGGTGTTTGTGTGCCCTGTGATGGACTGGCACCCTCTCCAGGGATTGTTCCCTGCCAAGTGCTAGCTGGGATAGTCACCAGCAGACCCCCACAACCCTTTTCAGGACAAAGCAGCTCAGAAAATTGATTGACTGACAATGCAATCTGGAATATAAATATTACCTGATTGTAAATTATAGAAAATATTCCTGATAATTATCCAATCAGAAATGTCCTTCTGTTGCTGTAAATTAATTTATTCCAAATTACTTTGTAATTTCATGTTTGTAGCTTTCATGTTTGTAACATTGCAGCTTAAAATCACAAGGTAGTTCATGATTTCCAAGCAAGTTAGTGCCTGATTCAAATTTTAAATATTCATACGTATTGTTCTTAAATTCTTGGAGTAAGGGCCAATAAAAGCAGTTATGCCTCTTGGGTATTTTAGTGACTATTTGGCAAGAATGAAGGACAGTTTATTGTGTGTATATAT
This sequence comes from Polypterus senegalus, assembly GCF_016835505.1. Taxonomy (NCBI): domain Eukaryota; kingdom Metazoa; phylum Chordata; class Cladistia; order Polypteriformes; family Polypteridae; genus Polypterus; species Polypterus senegalus. The sequence goes on from NC_053154.1 coordinate 287,991,664, forward strand.
CATATTAAAAAGAGATTTAATGTTGGCTACTAGTCTTTGCCTCTGATGTTTAAAAAATGTTAATATTTAAATTTAATTTAGTATTACTTTAATATTAATACAGTATACTAAACAATGTTTATTTTTATGGAAGTGCAATTTTAAGAATATGATTTCTTGTATGTTGTCAAAAGGATGATTACTTTTCTAACCTATATGCCTTTTTAAGTCAATTGTAGTTATACTTTATACATAAATCTAAGCATATTTATTAAAAAAAACTGAAATTTATAAAAAAAAAAAAAAATTGTTTTTTGGTGTGCACCCTTATAGACATCATCTATGCTGCTCTTTTTTAGGAGAGACTCTTCAATTCAAGCATACCTTCACTGGGTCTAAGAAATGTTATTTACATCAATGAAACACATACAAGGTATGAGATAAGTATTTTCTTTTTATTAAGTCCAGGTAGAAGGTTATTTATTTTGATATTTTGGACGTTATAAAATTTAGATAATGCTCACTTGAACATAAATTAGTAAATGAAGTACTGTAGCTTATAATACAAGTCTTTACATTGTGAAATATTAACTAGTAGTTAAGAAACATTGCAGAGAGTTTTTTTTTTTTTCCTTTTCATACCAGGCACAGAGGATGGCTTGCCCGAAGACTGTGCTATGTGCTGTTTGTTTTGGAGCGAGATGTACAGAAGGATATGTTTGCCAGAAATGTTGTGGAGAATGTTCTAAACAACAGCAGGTAATAGAAGCTTTTTCTTAAAATATTTGTCAGTTTTTCTTGCCAAAGTCACGGGCCACATCCAGACTATCTTGTTTAGGCCTTTCTCTCTTGTTGTTTGTGAAATTCATAAATAATAAATTTAAATGTACCCAAAAGTACAAAATGTACATTCTGTAGACCAAAAGAAAGAAATCTAGCCTTTTGTCTCTATCTTGAATTTGACACCTCCTGATATGAGGTGATAACTTTTTCCCTAATTTTTGCTTTCTATAGTTAATGAAGGGAGTAGCTTCCCAAGGTACCTCAGAATCACTTTGAAAATTGAGAAAATTTGGAATCATGAAATTGATCAAATTCATGCAGCAGGAACAATTATTATTAGCCTTGACTGTACCGGACAGTGGTGGTTTAAGAGAGAGCTTAATCCTCATCTGATTCTCTCGGAACACATATACTCACCAAGGATCATAAGCTGTGTGCAGTGACTAGAAAAAATCAGGGCACAGATGAAAGTTGCCAAAATGAGGCCTTCTATGCTAGGCCTCAAAGTCTGAAACAAAATAGCTAATCAAAGAATTACCTTTTCAATTAGGTTGACTACAGAAATGTAATTGAAAAAGTAGTACAGTAATCCCTCCTCGATCGCGGGGGTTGCGCTCCAGACCCCCCCGCGATAGGTGAAAATCCGCGAAGTAGAAACCATATGTTTGTGTGGTTAATTTTATATATTTTAAGCCCTTATAAACTCTCCCACCCTGTTAACATTATTAGAGCCCTCTAGACATGAAATAACACCCTTTAGTCAAACGTTTAAACTGTGCTCCATGACAAGACAGAGATGACAGTTCTTTCTCACAATTAAAAGAACGCAAACATATCTTATCTTCAAAGGAGCGCCGTCATAAAGGAGCGTGTCAGGAGCAGAGAATGTCAGAGAGAGCGCTCGCAAAGAAAAGCAAACAATCAAAAAATCAATGCATGCTTTTAAGTATACAGAAGCACCGTGATAAAGCGGCATTTTGTAGAGGCGCGTCCGTGTCCTCTGTGCAAACAGCCCCTCTGCTCACACCCCTCCGTCAGGCAGAGAGAGCGAGAAAGATAGAGAGAAGCAAACAAGCACAGCGCGGGAAGCATATCTTATAGCATTGAGGAGTTTTAGTTAATATGCAATACATGCTCTGATTGGGTAGCTTCTAAGCCATACGCCAATAGCGTCCCTTGTATGAAATCAACTGGGCAATCAAACTGAGGAAGCATGTAACCTAAATTAAAAGACCCATTGTCCGCAGAAAGCGGCGAACCAGTGAAAAATCTGTGATATATGTTTAGATGTGCTTACATTTAAAATCCGCGATAGAGTGAAACCGCGAAAGTCAAAGCGCGATATAGCGAGGGATTACTGTATATCACATTTTTGAGGGTAAAAAAAGCAGAATGCATGTTGAAGTAGTTTATTAGACAAGAGAGGAAAAAATCCTCAGGTTTCCATGGCCAGTGTTAATCACTGCTAGAATACAGTATGTATTCTTAATTCCAAACACTGTATCACTTTATGATCTTTGAAGCTAAGCTTGCAGAGTAAGACTTTTCCTTCACATTCTCTCATCTTGTTGGCCTTCTGCTTTCATACATTATACGGGCAGAGGTATACCATGGACCTGATTTTCCTTAAAGGAGACCTTTTTCTATTAAGCAGAGAGTGAAGGTGCAGTAACCAACAATAGTTTCTAATATGGATGCCAAAAAGACAAGGATGAAATAAGAATATAGGGTAGGTATCGGAAAAAGTTCAGAAAATATGCTTGCAATTAAGAACATTAAGAGGGGTAGATAGCCTAAAAGGCTGCAGTCAGTTCTATGGGCATTACATACATTTAAGTCAGATGCGCAGAGCTATTCTAATTTATAACTGGAGAATATGTGAGAAAATTAACTTTTGTATATATTTAAATCGTGCTCTCCCATGTCTGTGCTCTTTTTTGGAAGTATTTCAGTTTTACATACCATATTTTAGAAACCTGATAGGTTAATTGGTTATTCAAAATTGGCCCTGTGGCCTACCTTGTCCATTATTTGTGCCTTTTTTGATTGGCTGCAGCCCCCATGACACTACATTAGATTGAGAGAGAATGTTAAAAAACATTATTATGGTGCTTTGGATAGCAAAAATTTTTTCTACAGATTCTCTGATTTGACAATGTCCATATCACATTATAAATTATGAAACAACACTGAAACTCCTAACTTCTACGTATGTATGATTATAAGCTTTTAAGGAGTAAATGTTTATGTACCTAAGGTGTCCAATGACAAAACAAATGGAAACTGTAAATTCAAATGTACGTTTCTTATATATAGAAATGTATTCTTTGCAATTATATGTGTTTGAACTTGTGTGTACATCTCATCTCATCTTCCCATTTGCTTTCAGCCCAGACTGTCCCTGTTCCCAGCTACAGATTTCAGCTCTTCCTGGGGAATTCTCAGACATTCCCTAGTGTATATATATTATTTATAATTCACTTTACAGTTCAGTTAAATATAGGAAAAATGTTATTTTGCCCCTCTGATATCCTAGAGAAACACTTGCTAAGTGTATTTTATGGATAATGCTTTATTATGTTTAGCATCACTAATAATTCTTAAAAGCATGAAATAAATAAAAGAAGTTTGTTACTTTGACAGTTTGAATGGTTAGGTATGATTAATATAGTTATCCTTCCTAATGTCTTACCTGCCTTTACAAATAGAAATGGCTAGCTAGCAATGGTAAATTGCTGTTCAAGTAGTAAATGTTACAAATAGCAATGGTAACACTTACCACTGTATAGGGGTCTTTGAAAATAGAATTTTCTGTTTTGTCTTAGATATACAAAACCAAAGAAAATACAGTATCTTAGTGTGTTCAGAAAAGAAATAAAACATCATTACATCATTAAATGTTATTCACTATCCTATTATCCTCTGTTTTCTACAGTTAAAGTAAAATTATTTCCAGATAACTATCAGAGCAGTACACTGGAGTTTTATAAATGTTTCACTTATTTTCTAAATATCAAAATTTGATATAGTGATTGTTAATTTTTTAGGGTCCAGCAAGCTACCCTTCAGGTAGCTACAGACCAAACAGCAGGACCAGGAGATGTTAAAACCACCTCGAGAGCTGTCAACAAAGTAAAAAGAAAAGCAAGAGGAATCCTTCAAGAAATGGTAGCAAACATTTCGCCAACTTTTATTAGGTAAATGAGTATGACTTTACTTTAACTGTGAAAGCTGTTGCACATGCCTGATTTATCAGTTGGAAAATGTATACTGTATGGATAGAATAAAACACACCCTACAAAATATATGTTTGCTGGTTTGCCACTGTTTTTATTTTCGAGGCTTTAAAAGAATATAAACATGCAGGTACCCAATATAAAAATTTTTATAAAAGGCAGATCATTGGGTGATTCAATACAACAAAGCTTGTCAAATACAGTTAACTAAATGTTTCTAAAACAATGCAGAGCAGAGACTTCAACTTGATCCATAGTTCTGAAGTTGTTTATACAAGTAATAGTGAAATCTTGCCCTTTTATCTCTTTTACATTTTCCTTGTTAAATATACATTCTTTCAGTTTTATGGTCGAAACGGTGGATCTTCGTCTTTTTCCAGAAGTTGTTACTCTTGTAATATGTAAATCAAAACTAAACACAGTGTTCCTAAGTGGCCTACCAGATGTATTGTATAGATTCAAGATTAGTTCTTTTGAATTATTCAGGACACGTTATAACTGAAAATGCATTTTAATGTTTTCATTGCTTTTTTACATTCACTGATTGTAGACCTTAATGAGGTCACTCTTATTTTAGCAGTTGTTATACTAAGGTTTTGGCAAAGGTTTTATATTAATTAATTTTAGCCCACGTTTGAATACTGTCAGTGTTCATAATTATTTGCATTAGTATATACTTGACAATCTGCTATTATTATTATTATTATTATTTTTATCTAGAAATATTTTCAGTACCATGAAGTATGCTTGAAAAGAATGATATAATTTTGAGAGAAGTATCCATACACATGTTGGTGTTCAATTCTTGTATGTGCCTTTGCGCCAGAGGTAGCCTATACTTGTTGGACTACAGTCAATGATAGTGACATAGAACAGAGAAGTACTTTTTACAAAAAGCAAAAGCAAATTTTGGATAAATTGTTTAATTTATTGCGTATTTTGTGCTTTATTTCTTCCAAGCTTTTCTGTTATCTAATAATTTTATTTATTTTTACTATTTTTAAAGCAAAGCTAATTTTCCATATATGTCCATGATACCAAAAAGTAGCATATTCAATAAAAAAACAGAAACTGGAGCTTTTTCCCCTTTTGAAAGAACAAAAATTGTACCCAAAAATATGCATAGACCTATACAAAGAAGAGTGACTTAAAATTACTCAGTGTTGAATATTTCATTAAGGTGATAAGATGCTGACTGTAGAAGTTAGAAATTTATCTAATAAATGTAAATGGTAACTATATGAACTATATATGAATAGTTTTAGTGTACTAGAATAGTAGATCTTCATATGATTTTTGCATTTTCAAATGATGATCTTTCTTCCATAAATCACTGTGAAAATTTAAAATTAAGTGCTAGACCTAAACATATGCAACACATTTTGTAGTGAAATTTCTTTAGCCATGTTATTGCATCTGTTACTCAAACTGATAAAAACTATTTGCAGGCTATCTATATTCTTACAAGATAAAGAACAAAGAATTCCGTGCACAATCTAAGGAATTTTAGAAGCAACATATTTTGTAACCCAGAATGGATAAAAAGAGCATAATCTTAACATTTCCCTAGTGTATCAATGAAATATCACATTTCATGTTGTAGCACTACAGTAAATAATTTTTTGTCACCTCGGTTTACTATTATGAAAAAGGAACTCAAACATAAAAAATTACAAAGGCACTTTAAATGTGACTCCAATTACAAAAGTATAAAATCTCCACTTAAATCATCTGTGCTTATTATTAAAAAAGATTTATGAATTCTTTAAAAAAAACATTTAAAATTTGGTAATGAAATGTTGACGGCTGTTTCTTGGCCAGGTGTCATAGACCATACTGCAGTTTCCCCAGCAGAGGTTAATGTAAGATTGATTTCATTTTATGACTATGTAACATCATGCAAATTGTGGTAATTGTTTTACATTTGATACCGGAAAGAGTCTTTTTATTCCCATAAACACTTTTTAGTAATTAGCCTTTCAAGAAAATGGAAAGGTAGACATTTTGAACAGAGACTTTTTACAAGATACACCACCTCTTATTTCCTGCAAACAACAAACAAAACATTTGATGAGGAATGTGGTTGGTGGAGAGCAAACATAATGCCAAGAAATGCCAACTCAAAGTCTTTTTGCTATAGAGAGGAAAAAAGCTCAAAAAACAAGGTTTCCTTGATATTGCTACACTAACTAACTAAATGGTGGATAATATTGAATAATATTGCACACACGCTTTGTAAACCCTACCCAACTTATCTACTGACAGTTTAAGGTCTAGTTTTTGCCATAATCTCTTAATTTTCATATTGTTGGTCCTTGACACTGTCTCTGGTTTTAGATTTTATTATCCGTTTAAAATATTAGGACAGAAAAGACCCAACAAAGCTTGTTAATGCTATTCACCTAATTTCTATTAAATACTGTATGTTGAGTTTTGAATGTCCTCAAAATACCAATTGTCTGCCACACTTATTATTCAATGTGTCTGTTGCTATCTGTGTAGCTGTTATCCATGCATTTTATAATCTGCTTATTCAGTTCAGGACTGTATGCAGGAGTGCTTCTCTGGGTAGGGTAGTTTTTCCTTTCTTCATATTAAATATCATTAACAGAAGAAAATAAAAATGTTTTAATTAATAATTCAAGTGGGTGAAACCACTCTCTTTGTATAATGGTAAATGCGTAATCCAGGTATGAAAGGATGTTTCTCTCCCCCTACTTCACCAGGAGTATTTTGAAATTTTGTTGCTTTCAAATGCACTGTATACAATATCTAATTTCATATTTTATTTTAGCATAAAATATATTAAAAGCTTTTTCTTTTGAAGTACAATTGAAATTGTATTTAGAATAAACTGTCAACCTTGCATTAAAATTTGAAACTTTTTGCCTAATGACGATATTTACTGTTTAGTTGGCTCTCATTTTTACTTTTAAACTACCAAAATCACTTATACACTACCAGACTGTAGATAAAGAGTGAAAATCACTAGCTTCTTGATTGATCAAATAGCTCCTCTCAAAATTTAGCAAATGTTTCTTTTCAGAAAGTTATTTAACTAATCATAATTGATTGATGAGTCGAACCTTTGAATTTGCAGGCCATAACATAATTAGCAATTATGCTGTTTTAACCACACTGTAGTCTATTTGTTTTGTTTGTTTGTTTTTTCTTCTGTCGCTTTTCATTTAAATACTTCTGCTGCTATAGATAAACCAGTTATAAAATTGAAAGTTTTTTATTAACTCCTATATACTGTAGGTTCATTTTCTGTGTGTGTGTTTTTTTTTTTTAAATTTAATAACAGGATAACTGGATGGGTGTTGCTCAAGTTGTTCAATGGTTTCTTCTGGTGCATTCAGATTCACAAAGGACAGCTGGAGATGGTAAAGAAGGCAGCAGAAGAGGTAGAACACTTTCATATTTATATTCATAAATGTCCATTTGAATCATTTAAAAAATAAAGCAGTGCTTGCAGGAATCATCATTGTTGCAGAATAGAGTCCTCAATTTAAATTGTAAGCCTGGCATGGACTACGTGGTTTATTCTTTCTCTCCTTCGTTTTCCTATTCCTTTCCACATTTCAAAAATGTGGAAGTCAAGATCAGTAGAGTCTGTAATTTGGTGCAATATGAGTGAGTATGGGCGCATGTTTGAGGATTTCATGTGAGAAACTGACATTCCATCTAGGGTTGGTTCCTGCATCGCACCTCATGCTTCCAGGGTAGGCCCAGCCCACCATTATGAGTGAGTTAATACATATGTATAAATTAATGGTAGCTGGCTGAAGTGTATTGTTGATGTAATACTTCAGGATGTTTTATATTGATTGAATTCAAGAATGCTGAACCTGTTTTTTCTAAACACAAAGGAAATTTACTGTTTTCTTACTGTTTTTAGTAGTCCTTTTGCATAATAAGCAAGCGTCCGTATCCTCTAGGCAAAACCGCCTCTGTGCAAACAGCCCCTTTGCTCACAGCCCCTCCGTCAGGCAGAGAGAGTGAGAGAGACAGAGAAAATCAAACAATCAAGCACCGCGCGGGAAGCATATCGTATATCATTGAAGAGTTTTATTTAATACGTTATACATGCTCTGATTGGGTAGTTTCTAAGCCATCTGCCAATAGCGTCCCTTGTATGAAATCAACTGGGCAAACAAACTAAGGAAGCATGTACCATAAATTAAAAGACCCATTGTCCGCAGAAATCCGCGAAGCAGCGAAAAAATCCGTGATATATATTTAGATATGCTTACATTTAAAATCCGCGATGGAGTGAAGCCGCGAAAGTCGAAGTGCGATATAGCGAGGGATCAGTGTAATTTGAAAAACATGTCTTAGAAATGTATCTAAAACCCAAAGAGTTACATGTGCCAACATGTATAACCTAAGTTATAGTAGTTTTCTGGTTTATGTTCTGTAAGCATAGCTTCCTACAATCAAAAGCAACTCACTAAGTTAAGTTTTTATCATTTTAAGTGATATTCATGGTTTGGGACTAGAAATGAGTTTAAGCATATACCAAAAAAAAAAAAAAAACTTTAGGAAAATGTAACAAGATAATAGATGATGCACAATTTAATGTAAAAGTAAAAAGAGACCATGTGACAGCTGAGTGTCTTGACTATTCAAATGAACTCTAACCGTGACATTAACTGCAAATTCCAAAATGCAGAACATATTGACCCTACATGTTCTGTGCTTGCTGCCTCCATATAGTCCGTGATTAAACATGGCAATATTTAAAGAGGCAACAGTACACGTAATGTGTAGATTATATGGTGCAGATGCTCACTTCACTAGAATTTAGTTTGCTAAAGTATAACAAAACATTTCCTTATTCAATGCACAGGTATATTTGATCACAGGAGAAATTCCTTTTTGAGGCCCTAGAAGTCACAGTATATTTCACCAGATCATCTTGCAATGAAAGTAATTCTCCCTGAAAGATCATAGGCATATACCAAAGGAATCAAAATCTCCTAATGAGGCATTATATCCATGTATTCTCTCCATCTGTTCCCTGAACTCGGTAACACAATTTAGTAGTTTGCAGAGCTAAAGCCAATTCCAGCATCCTCAGCCATACTTACAGAACCAACCCTGAATTGGGGAGTCAGTCTGTCACAGTCTGAAGGCACACATCCACACTTAACAAGTTTCAGCCAATTTAGAATTGCACATCAGGACAAACATGCAAATGCCTGGGCCTGAATCAGGAACACTAGCCATTCTGTTTTCCATGAAGTTTTTTATGTCAGTGGGCATGAGTGTGTTAAATAAAATGACACTAACATTCATTACAGTTGTTAGAAAATGTTTTTCCAGTCTGTACTGTGAATGTTTGAAAAATGTGTTCAGTATAGACAAGAAGAAGTACAATTGTTTGTGTGGTATTAGCTTAAGAAGATAGTGTTGGTCTTTTATTGTGACTTAAGCCAATTAAGTGAATTTTAGCCAGAGAGAATATCATACTTGGCAACTGTAGTTGCTGATCATGTTGCCTGCATATGTCAATTTACAAGACTGAAAATTACTGGGGATGTTAAATTGGACAACCGAGTAATCGCTTTCCAGCACAGTTTTGCATTTCCAACATATCAACGTATGCCATTTTTCTGACAGAACATAATCAGCTGCCTGACAAAGCCAGCTTCTGTGTACAGTAAAGAGTTTTACAGGAACAGAGGTTTCAGTGGTGGTTTAGTCTTCTTTTTTCCTGTTTTTTGCAGTTCTATCAGTTTGTAAAACATGAGCCATCACATGCAAGAGCTTCTCTTCCGTTTGTGAGGTCTAATACACCCGCATTCCTTATTTTTTATTACTGTATTATTTGCATTATACTGCCAGATCAGTGCTCATTGGTTGTCAGCTCTCATCCACACAGAGCCCCTCCCCTGTGACTTAAAAAAAAAAAAAAATCAAATCTGCTTGATTATGTCGTAATCACACTGTACTCGCTAAGATTATTTAAGTGATCAATGACTGAAAATCGCTGAACAAGTCATGCAATGTGACATGGCATTTATAGTATTTGAAGGTCAGACCACATTGTTATGAGTGATGAATATGGAAGTTCAGGTAATTCCAAAGGGTTCACAAATTTTTTCTAATCTGTCAGTAAAAGCTACTGTAATCTTTCAGTAATGTGATACAATCTAATGGGTTATTATTTTGACATCAAATATAAAATTATTAAAAAGTTGTCTTCAGAGCATTTATCTTTAAACCTAATGTATAGAATGGGGTGGAGTGGTGGCTTTGAGGCCAACCCTTGCAAACCTGCAATTGCTTCTTCTTAGGTGTGACATTAATCTGCATCCAGCCGTGTAAGCATGTCCTCCAATTTATATATAAAAAAAAAAAAAAAAATCTTTTACTGTTCCAGTGTGGTGCTGAGGAGTCATCTGCTGCACTCGGGTCTCATTCCAGGTTTGTTCGTTGTGCGGTATATAATCAGCACATGCTCCCAACCCTTTCTCTTATGTCTAGAAACCATCACTTTTCAAATTAATTAAGTACTTGATGTATTCACAAACCTTGCACTATATTGTTCACCTTTTATTTTTCAGCATAATGTTTCTTTGGTGTTTTTGCCGGTCCATAAATCTCATATTGACTACCTGCTGATTACGTTTATCCTTTTCTGCCATAATATCAAAGCTCCACATATTGCTGCAGGGAATAATCTCAATATTCCAATTTTCAGGTGAGTGATATACATTAAATTCTTTATTATTATTCAAGAGCTGGTTCTATGTTGCATTTACATTTTGTGAAATATGATTAAAAATGTATAACTTGCAGCATTTGTGAGTTGTGTATCTTGATTAATTCTTAAAATTTTCTGGATACCAAATCCTACGCTTAAACTTTGTTCTTAGCAATATTTGTATTTTGAAGTGCTGAAATTCCTGAAAAATACATTTGCAAGGCACTGTATAGAAATCAGTAAACATGTATATACATCAACATTGTATACTTCATGTTTGTCTACCTTGCTAATGTTATACTGTACTACCCTTTTTGTATTCAACATTGTCTATTTTAATATGTTGTACAGTGTTTCTTATATTTTAATTATTTTATAGCATGTTTGACTTATAAATGTGAGTACCTTCATGTAGTATTGTTGTCTCTAACAGTAATCACAAGTTTTATATTGAGAGATTTTCATGTTCATAATGTTTAGGGTACTACAGATATTACTCGGTCAGGCACATCTCAGAGAGTTCTTATTTTTAAGGTTGCATAAAAAAAGGAAACGCAGCTTTTTAATGTGTGTCCTCCTTAGTATTCAGAATTTGTGACCTCTTTATTTTAAGTACTCTGAACCTATAAATAATGGCTAAGATTTTTTTTGTCATGGAACACCTACAGTATCTGATTCTTTTTGTCTGGCTCATTCCTCATTCCACGATCTTTTCCCTTCTAGGGCATTCAAAATGCAAGTTGTCTGATAGTACTTGCATGGATCGAAGTAAAGTTATTCACCATGTCATGTTGTAAAAGGGAATAAGAAGTGAGATTTGGGAGCCATAGCTAGTACCACAAGGCTACCACACAGACTGCTGTGTATGTTTAAGGATGGCTACTGCACATGTTCATTTTAAAAAACAAAACATGTAAATATCCTTGCACAGTGCTGTCTATCTCATTAAAACAACATAAATTGAAAGTATTTAATAAGCTAAACGTTACCTAATAGCTAAATATAAATGCTGTTTGTAACTTAACGAAATTTCTTTTAATTGGTTTTCTCAAAAAAAGTTGTTAGTAGTATACTGCTGCCGTATTGTTATATCTCAGTATGTTGCAATTAATTGTACTTTTTTAATGTGTATTTGTTTTTATGTTTAAATAAATGTGTTATCTTAGTACCAGTTTTCTGAAGCAATTTAAAAACAATTTTTACATTTATTTCTATGATGACCACAAAAATTACCTTGGGTTTTTATTATGAAATATTTCAGGAACTGCATGCAATGAGAGCCACTTCATTATAGTAGCATACATTTAAGAGCATTGCATTAACTAATTTTATTATGCATGCATTCAACCTTTGCAAAATAGAAATTATTACTCTTATGCAGTGTCAGTGCTTTTGTATGTATAATTTGGAAACTGTTATACATAAACTGAAGATATGGCTTGAAGTTATTACCTAACTTTTCAAGCATTCTTTTAAGTTACCTAAAAAAAGTATTTATTTTCTTTCATTAGTACCCTAATTCGAAAACTTGGAGGCTTCTTCATACGCCGTAAACTGGATGAATGTTCTGATGGGAAAAAAGACGTCTTGTACAGAACACTTCTTCATGTAGTATGTGGTATATCCTTTATTGTTTTGTACTGGCACCTTGACTCTGATGATATAGATCAAAATTGAAATTAAGTAGGGCTGGTTTTAATCAAGCCCGGTGGTTTTCGTTCAGCTAACTCTAATTATCTGTTTATTTGGGAAGATTTGGTGGTCGGGTTGCTGGGCTGGCGAGGTTCAGTTTTGGTCTTTAATATAATTTAAATCTTCTTGCAGGTGTTATTTTTAAGAATATATTCAGATAAGATTTTTTTTTGAAAGTGAGGAGAAAATTGATTTGTATCCTTCTCTTGTATTTTTTTTTTTAAACAGTACACAGAAGAGTTACTAAGGCAGCAGCAGTTTCTTGAAATTTACCTGGAAGGTACACGTTCTCGAAGTGGAAAGCCTTCTCCAGCTAGGGCGGGTTTGCTTTCAATGATTGTGGAAACTATCTGGAATAATTCATCTACTGATGTACTTATTGTGCCTGTGGGAATCTCTTATGACCGGATAATTGAAGGAAACTACAACAGCGAGCAACTGGTAAAATTGTACTTCATTCACTATATACTTCAAGAATCCTTTTACCTTCACCTTTGAATATACAGTATATGTATGGAGTTTGTCTTAATTTTTTTTTTCTTTTTCATCTTCTTTTTCTGTTTCATGGTTATTTCAAAAGTATGTTTTATTAACCTACTTCGGTGTATTCTTCTCAATCACTGTAAAAAAACTAAAAATGTATTGTAACTGCATTACTTAACAATATGAGAAGAAATTATGACAGTCCTGTTACAATAATAGGCTGTACAGTTCCAATGCTGAAATGGGCACTTTGTTGTAATGTGCAGCATAATGTATACAGTGTTGAAAATATTATTTGAAAATAACTGCAATTTTGCAGAACAAGTACTATATATCCCACTAAAATATTCATTGATTACATAAAATTAAACATGAAAATTTTCTGTTTATGTGGTGCTTTTAAATAGAATCTCCAAATTAAATTTTAGTTTTGTAATATTTTGCTTTGTTTGTTCTGTTGAACATGTTAATTTCTTCAGTTACCAATTGTAGTAACCAAGGCTGTGCTGAGAGGCTTAATAATATAATGCTGAAAAGTAGATCAGCAATATCAAATTCAGTAGCCTCCCATGTTACAAACCATACCCATCAATACTGATCTGCATTTGAAAAAAAGTTTTTGGTCTGGTCTGTTGTATAGTTTGGTTGTTTCATGTTTTTCCACACATGATTAATACGTCCTGTTTAGTAAATAGTTTTAGAATTATTTACAACACAGCAGAGTAGTTCATTTGGTTTTCTCATTTCATAATTACACTATAGAGACTCAGAACTCATCCAACAAGTGGTATAACAGATACGTAAGAAATCCCCAGTTATTTTTCATTGTAGAAAGCTGAATTGACTAATTAATACATAAATAAGGACTAAATACCTTTGTGGCATTATAAAGTATAAACGTTACATTAAAAAGTGTGTAAAAGCTCAACATTTTAGCACACCAAGCAACATTTTCTATTTTTACCTTTGAAATCTTTATTTTTCTGAATTTTGTAGTGTACTACAGTTCAGAGATTATATAAGGTATTACTTTATCTCATAATTAATTCATTTTTTTTATTGGGCCCAATTCAGCTACCTGCAGCAATAAGCTCAAAGGGAGGTTGATTACCAGATGTTTCTGTCTTTTCACCAAGGAAAGCTTATTAATTTTTGACACTTGTTAACATTTGATTTTAATTATTTGTGTTTTGATTGGTAGGTGGCTTTTTTGATTTTTATAATCTTATTATAGAAAATAATCTTATTATTTAATATATCTAATATACATGCTAATGAATCACCAGGTAGCCAGCCATTTATTTGCTACATCAGCACAATCTACTGGAAGGGGAATTTCAATGTTAGTATTTTATTAAATATGTTTGCATTGTAATCTGATGTATTTACACTTCATTTTGTTTGGCAAATGGTTGGCGAAGGGCTAAGTGTAATTTTGTATTGTTAATGTTTTAGGGCAAGCCTAAAAAGAAGGAGTCTCTTTGGGGTGTGGCACGTGGAGTTTTTAGAATGCTGAGGAAAAACTATGGCTGTGTTCGTGTGGATTTTGCTCAGCCATTTTCTTTGAAGGTAAGATATTATTTTAGGTATAAAAGTTACACTTCAGTTTTCCGAGTTACTGTTGACAATCTTTGATTTTTTTTTCTTTACGTTCTGTTATATTGTAAACTGAAAACAACTACATTTATATGGGGTTTAATATCATTTAGGTTTAATCTTGCACTACTGTATTTTAAAACAGTTGCTCAGCATGTTTGCCACAGCAATATGTCAAAATGCAGATATCATGAATTAAATGTGAACCATTCACAATGTTCTGAGCAGCGTACCTTTGAGGTTTCCCAATTAAAGGTGAAAACTGTCATCAGTACATGCTGCAAGTGCAATATTGTGTGCCACTATATAATTATATTTAAAGAGGCAGGGGGTTACACATGTACAAGCTATAAAGACCTGGGGCCTCATGTATAAACGGTGCGTATGCACAGAAATGTTGCGTAATAACTTTTCCACGTTCAAATCGCGATGTATAAAACCTACACTTGGCGTAAAGCCACGCACTTTTCCACGGTACCTCATGCCTTGTCGTACGCAAGTTCTCCGCTCGGTTTTGCAAACTGGCGGCACCCAGCGTCAAAGCAATGGTACTATTCTTGTGTGATTACTCATTATTTTCATGACGCGGCTTTATAAATACACAGACACTAACCGCATATTGTTTATTAGTGTAATGCATCTGATTGTAATTAACTCGTACCAATATTATGGTCCAGGGAACATCCATAGTATTCCAAATACCATAACTGCTTTAGCGTTGTTACTCTCACTTCTTCTTCTTCTTCTTCTTCTTTCAGCTCCTCCCGTTAGGAGTTGCCACAGCGGATCATCTTTTTCCATATTACTCTGACTGCACGACTCGGAGTATTTATATCACTGTATCTGAGTGTGAATCACAGCAGCAGCTGATCGGAAAGAGAATTATCGGTATACAGCTTTAAGGACACGCTGTCTCAGCCACTGCAAAACGTTTTAAAGCCTTTCCTGTACAGACCTCGCGGTTCAGAAACAGTTTAATCCCAAGAACTTTAAATGCACTCAATCAATTGCTCCTTGTAGAACTGTTTGTACTTATAAGTACAATCACCCCTTAACTTACACTACAGTTATAATATCTCACAACCTGAGCCACTTTATAAAGCGCGTATTTACATATGATGACGATATCATTTTTAAGGTGAAATGCAGCACAATATGTTTGTTAAATTATACACATAAAACTTTAACTTCATTTAAATAATCTATATTCTTCACTGGGAGTGTCGTGAAGGATAGAATAATTAAACATGTACTACGAAGATATTTCAATGTTCGTTAAACGTTTTGAAGAATCGGCGCTAAGCTTACAGATGGCTTAACGTCTATTACTGAGCTGATTGTGTGGCGATCAGTTACTTGGGGAAAGAAAAGAACTGACTGCAGTGACGGCTACGCCAATATACTGTATATTGAATATAAAACAGAAAGAGAAAATAACAACACAGCTAAAAACGCAGCGACAAATTTCGACAAAAGATAAATGCTTGTGTCATGAGCACGAGGCTGCTATGCAGTGTCCGCAACGGACGTGGCCATCCACCGTGATAAGCTACCTTACTGACATTGGCCGACGAAGGAGCCACCGATTCTTCCTCTGCCCAGTGCCACCACAAGCCTAGAGCCGCCCCTGAGTACTGCTGCAATAAATTATTTCATCGAAGTGAAACACATGTTTAATAATGTGCTTTAACTCCTATCATCATGAAAATGACATCACGTATATATCTCAGTATTTTAGTTATTCAGAGAGCTGTAATATCACGAATGTAATGGACTCTGTGTCCAGTTGGAGGAAGAGAGCCAGTTTAAGAAGCAAGTAGTGATTCACACACACAGAGCACATACGAGTAGAAGATCAAATACAAAACAAAGCATTTAATGTGCTACTTTAATTACGATATAATGTTCTACTAAATGACAAAATAAACTACGTGATTAAAGTGGAAATGTCGAGATTGAAGTTGACATTTCGTGCTTTTTCCCCACCGTGTGCCTTTTTTCTCTGTACCCAAATAAACTTTGATATGACACTCAGACAGTGGGCTTACAACTCTTCTTTTCACGGCAACTTTGATATGTGACTTCTTTTTTATTTCTGGCACTGTGCGATTTTGTGAATGTGAGCTTTCAAGTTTCTCCAACACGCTATGTCACTCGATCAAGTTCATTTTGTTGATTATACCACGGTTTATTTGAACAAATAGTATGTTTTTCCTTTGCCTCCATTTGGTATTCGCTGAAATTCTTATATTTTCCCTGTGCTTTTCCCATTGTCTTTTCACAGAAGGCTGCGCTTAAGGGCGATTTATATTGATTTGCATATTCAAATAGGTGTAATTCTGGGAGGATTTGGGCGTTACATAATGCGCGTGCACGAGCGTTAGTTTTCACGCTGATCGGGATTTATGTAACGGAAGAACGTGGAAGTTGGAGTACGCACAGATTCCTGCATCTGGATTTTTCTGTGCGTAAGCACATTTCGGCTTTTGTGCTTACGCCATGTTATAGTGCGAGTTCTACGCACGGCGTTATACATGAGGCCCCTGGACATCAAAACAAATTGGTGAATATACACAAGCCTGTTCTGCAATAGAAATAAAATCTTGCAGTATTTCTTTTTTTTCCATGCTCCCTGTAAATACAAATTATCGTCAATACACTAATAATCCAAATGCCATTCATTCTCTCAGAATATACAACCGATGTGGGAAGTACTTTAAGACAAATAAGCTTTTATTGGTTGCACCTGTACATGATAGCCACCTTTTTCCACCCTCTAAAACATATATAGTATTTAATGTTTGTAAAATGTTTGGGATTTAAAATACTCTGAGACTTGTACTTAATTTAATGTCTTCACATTCTTCAAACAGTTACGCTCCAGATTTAACTTCTCATCAACACAATTCTTCCACTACTTTCAAGCTAGAAACTTTGCTAAATAGAACCTGCCCAATTTTCCTCACCTCCCTCCTAGTTTTATTTGAAAAGTAATATTGATCAGTCTTGAAGACTCAGATAGCATCTGCACAATTTTTTAAAAATATTTTAAAGTCCTCTCCTTTCAGGTATCCCAGGGTACGTTGAGGAAATGATCTGTCAATTAATATTTTAGAAACGGGAAGGCAGCCGTGCACAAAATACACTCTAGTTCCATATGCTCAAAGCATTCAATCATTCAACTTAAAGTCTTTTATCAAGTTCATTTATCTTGTTTAAAGTTGCCCAATGTTTCCAGGGCAAGATTCAACCTGTTAATGTTGTAATCTAGCTCCAGCCTCACTGGGCCATATGTTTTGGGCATGTACCAAATTAACAACATCTTGGACAAAAATCTTTCAATACCTATCAGGCAGCCTTAGTGTCACAATCTCTCCAAACCCATTAACATCTGTGTTTGGTGTACTGCCAGACAGACTTAAAGTGGAGAGGGACAAACACATTGTAATTGTCTTTCCCTCACTACTAGCACATAAACTTATTTTGCTCAACTGGAAGAATCCCACCCCACCACTTTCAAATCTAATCAGTAACATTTTAAAATAAGCTTCCGTTTTGGAGAAATGATATTCTTCCTTTCTTGTTGCTTTTAAAGAGTAGCTTTGGTTGTTGGCTCTCCTCTGTTTCTGTTGAGTGAGGGTTAAACTTTGCTTTAAGTTTGACTTGATTGTATGGAAGGTTATCTGCTTCTAATTAAAATCAATAAAAATGAAGCAGTGTCTAGTGATGTGTGTGTATGTTGTAGTGCCAGATTCTTTCAATTATGTTTTTAAGTAGAACTTACTCTTAACACTTGTTACACAAGTGTCTCATCCTACATTATTAAATGCTGTACCAGTTGGTACATTAAAGCAACATGTGACACTGAAAATACAGGGTTTGCTTGTGAGCAGTTGCTCTAACCTGATAACATTGGTTTATTAAAAAAAAATAGCGTAGTTGGTTCTGTATAAGGAATTTGTTTTGAACTTCAGATTTACCTTTTATGTAATGTCTGAAAAATAAATTCTCAATGTAAGACAAGTTTGAACAATGTCCCACAAATTTGTTATCCTAAGCAAATGCTGAAACTATTTTGAAAGTATACTTTGAATAGTTACAGAAGGAAAAAGAAAATTTAATATTGTACATGTAGTTTGACAAAAAGGATAGTAACTTAATTAAAAGTGTTTATATTTTCTGTGACCCATATCTGAGCTTCAAGACTGCAGTGACACCTTGATTTTTACTCCAAATTATATATTTGAAAAATAAATTGTATCCTTTTGAATAAATATTTGTGTATGATACATTGCACTGATGGGACATGCAGTGCACTGATTAGTGGCGCAGACCTTACCACAGACAAATTTAAAAATTGCTTAACCTGCAATATATGTGAACTTCATGTGTCTTTTAGGCATTGTAAATCTCCTTATATTCAGCCATTCCTTATGATCTCAACAAAGCCTGCTGACATCATACTTTTTCATTAAAACTTTAAATTCCTTCTTATTCTGTGCTATAATTTAAAAAAAATAAAGAATATTTTAAACTTACATACTAATCAATTGTGGAATAAAAAATAGTAATGTCTGTGTCACTGCAACATGGTGACATTTAGGAGTAATATTCAATTTTCCCACCAGTTATTGCTGCATTCTTTATGTAGTACTTTATGAGGTATTTAGGGTATATAATATTTATCAGTTAGCTGAGCACATTTCACAAAGATTATTTTCTTAGTGTTTTGTATAATTGTTACAAGTACAAGATTTTCTGAATCAGTTATCAGGCCAATTTCAGGAACTAGATGCAAATATTATGCAAGATATGCTCAAAACTGTTGAAAAGTATTGAACAAAATAGAACTTAACACAATATGTTAAACTGGTTCAGTTTCAGCATCTCACTGTTTTATTTTAGGAGTACCTTCATAATCAAAGGCAGCGACAGCTCCCTGCACCTCTTACTCTTGAAGAAATCTTGGTTCCAACCATTATTTCCATGCGGTATGTACCTGAAATATAATTAACTTATAATTATTTATTGATAAAATTATAATAGCAATGTGTTTAATATCATATTAAATAAAACTTACATTTCTATGAAGTGCACACTAGACAGTAATATTGTAAAGCTACCAGCAGATAAGCAAAAGCAGCAACAACTGGTTTAAAGGTTATTATCTGGGTTTGTACATTTTGGCCAGGTATTTTCCAAGTTTCTTTTATCAATTTTCAAAGAACTGAGTTATTTTATGTAGTGAAGCCCATTCTTTTCATGTCATCCTCCACCACTACTTGATTCATCTTTTTGCAGACCTTATTGTCCCAGTTATTTTAATCACATTTGAAAACCTTTTTTTTTTTTTTTTTTTTATGGACAATCCTGTTTTTATCTACATACCAAAATTTCCTTCAATTGTATTATGTTATAGTAAAGCTCAACATAACCACTTTGTGAATATTCTGCTTTCCACTCTCAAAATAAATATTTTGCAACAGACACATATATACACACACACACATAAGAGTACAATATATATTGGCTAGTATGTCTACATGTAGTGTTGGGTTACAATATTGGTTATTTGTGTTTTCTGTTCAGTAACTTTGTGATCTGTGAACAAACTGTCCCTGCATCTCTTTCCAAGAGGAAGAAATGGGAAATGTTAATTCTGCAGGATGGCTAGGGTCTTTGATTTTACTGTTTGAATGGGGAGCAGCTTACATATTTTTTAGCCATCAGTTAGAATTTCCATCCATACTCAATATATGCCTTACGTTTTATAACACTTTATTGCTGATGTCAGGTTATACTTAATTTAATCTGCAGACACTTTTCATAAAAGAGTTTGGGCTCAAAACCTGCTTTGTGTGTGTGTATATATGTATGTATCTTTGTGCCCCACAATGGACTGGTGCCCTATGCTAGCTGGGATAGGCTCCAGCAGACCCCTGCAACCCTGTTCAGGACAAAGCAGAATTGAAAATGACTGACTGACGAACCTGCAGAAATGTCTTTGCATTTGCTCATCTTCTTTGAACCACCTTACTGCAGCTATTATGCTAAAGATGGTTACTCCCAACACCTATATGTGAAACTTTGCCATCTGTTTCTTCCGGTCACTCTGTTTATCTCTAATAATCACCACAATCTTACCTACATTAAATGCACTAACTTCCATACCAGCTTTCAATTTCAGTATTCTCTCAACTCTGTTTTGTTTTCATCATCTGAATGGAACTGTTGTAAAGGACTGAAGGAGTAGAGGAATCCCAGAAAATAGTTGCTAACCGAGTTTTAACACAGTGCAACAAAGTAAATAAAAATAATGACTTAGTGGCACAGTAGAAGTAGGAGTTTCCAGTACCTGTTTAGCCAGCTTGGCTTCTCTGAAAAATCGGGTCTTTAAAGCAAGTCAAGGTTCGGGAGCTCTGTCATACGATGGGTCAAATACCAACTGGGACACCTTCTTGTAGGGACTTTTGGTTTTATAGGGTCACGACCTTAAGAGGTGGAACTTCTTTGGATGTTGTTGGAGGGGCTTAGTTACCCTAATTGAGCACATTCTTGGCACTGTGAAGGGAAAAAGAGACAATACCATTAGTGACAGCACCCCCTTTCACCCTCGAGTGGAATATTATACCATAGCTGAGTCCAGAAGCTGATCCTCAGATGCCCATGCATGACACTGTCAAACGTACAAGAAGTCCAATGATCAGGCTTTACTTAGCTCTCTGTTCACCACCTCCATCATTATTTGAAGAGCAATAATAACAGTTAAGAGGTTTATAATTTTGTTAGAATTTTAAATATACGATTCAATTGAGACTTTTAATCAAATTGATTAATTGAAATATGTGCCATAGTGCTTGCATGTGTAGTTGGTACCACAGATAAAGGTTTATATGTTAGAATAAGAAAAATGGAATAATGCAGATTTACTCATGATACAACAGTAATTTTTTATCGGTAAAGTCCATGATTGTTGTCTGTAAACAGTTGACTTTAATATAAACTTATAATGAGGCTGTCTAAGTGTTTGTGGTAAATTTTTACATTTCCTTTAATGTAAGTTGAAAAATTTGTATAATACTTATCTTTATTGAGACATTTGCACATGTGCTTATGAAAGATATACCTTATTGACAATTTTGGTGAAATTCTACATTTTTAAATTTGTTTTTCTTTTTTTCCATGTGTAGTCAAAACCTGTTCAACAGATTGTTGTTGAATCTGTGTGGTTTTTAGCAAGCATTATTGCTGCTGGTAATTAAAATTATCTCCCCTTTATTTTGTTTTGTGACCAATTCCTTTTTTATGCTATAGGCCAAACCAGCTTTTGTTTGAAGCTGAAGAAGCAGAGCACATTGTGTCTAGAGAACTAACAGATGAGCCGTGGCGTCGACAAGTGATAGCTAATTTAGCCAAGCATGTTTTGTTTAGTAAGTGCATTGCCTTTCTGTTTAATACTTTTTGTAGAACAATGTTCCTTTTTTAAACATGGAAATTCCAATATTTTAACTAACGACACAGTGATGTATATTTCAGTTAGCTCTGTCTGTAAAAGTGTGTCATTCACAGAACATTATACAGTATTACACATCTGTATGTGTAAATAAATTGTACTCCTCGATATTAGGGAACCAATAAGAAGTGGTCCATTGCGAGTGGGGTGAAACTGTATTTGTAAGAAACTTGCCATAGTATAACGTCTGTAAATTGCTGCATTTTCTGGTAATACCTAAATATTTTCTTTAATTACAGCCTGAGCAATTCATGAGAAGGGCTTAGTAGGAGTGTCAGGCAAGAGCTGACCAACCATAAAAGCAACATTCTGTATCCTACATCATACAGCTAATTCTACTCCCAAATTTACAGATCTGACCTATGTATTATAAAATGCTAGAGGCAGTTCAGCTTTTGTACCTCTTCTGTAGATGTGGTAACATCATGTGTACATTAATCATAGCTGCTTTAACAATGGGCCAAAATCACTACAGGCTTTTAAATTGTTGTTCATGATGAACAGTCTTTAGCTTCTTTATATTTTTACAGTCATTCACATACAATATATCTAGTTTCTTTCAAACATTGCAAATACAGTCATGTCAATTCTACTATTTGTGGCATCCTTTTGCAAAAAAATCCACTATTAATGAGCTGCTGCAAGCTTCTCTTTACACATTGTAATTCACCTGCTTTCACCAGCAGATGGCATCTTGGAATTAAAGTAACATAAATGGATCTGAACAAAATGGTATAACTTTGCAAAACGCATGAATATGTAGAATTCACGTTACTGGATAGCTGTATAAATAGTTTTATGTAGAATTTAATTTGAAAAACACTTTTAAACAAGTAACCCAGGCAACAATTTAGTAGCAAGCATGTGTAATGCATACTGAATGGCATAAAACTACATTTGAAAATATTAACTAATTTGCATCTGAACTTTACATAAATAGGTTTTCTTTCCCAAAAATATCTGGACACAAAATAAGACACTGGTTGTAATTTTAGTGTTTTGAATTTATGTTACTGCAGTTAGTCTTTTTAGCATTATGTAAAAATAGTTTAAATAATCCATTGGGTTAGTGGTTATTTATTGAGAGTATTAGTGAGTGGCGATCTCCATACTAAAAACAATGATCCTTTGGATACAGAGAGAAATTATAAATCATAGAAAAACAGTAGACAATCTTGTTAACATTGGCACATTTCTAATAGTGCCGTATAACCCATTCTTCATATTGACTGAGATATATGCCTACTGACAGAATATTCCATTAAAATGTCCTTAAGGTGTTCCACACATAGTGTTTTACATTCATTTATTTAATTCCTTCTTGATTGTTGAATAATGCTGGAAAGGGTCTACAAAGGTTTTACTGTGACTCACTGTATACAAAGGTTAATTAATTATATGTGGATTATGATGCATCATCTTTAAGACTCTTATCTTCCAGACACAAACTTACCAGTGTTTTTGTTCAAAGAATCCTGTCTGAAATCGAGCAGAACATAAAGAGTATCTAATCTTCTAAGTTATTTGGTGTGTATCATTCATAGCAAGTGTACTAAATTGTTGTGTGTCAAACAGTTTGACAGGTTTTACCTTTCCTCCACTCTTGGTTTGGTTATAACTGTAACTTTAACAGAATGCACATTAGGTCATTTGTTTGTTATGATTTCAGTTTAAGTTATAACATGCCCAGTTTCTATTCTGAAGGTTGAATTACTTTGGAAACTATTTACTTCAATTTTAATTGCTTACTTTTTCTGAGATTTTTTTTTCCATCTCTCCAGCCGCTGTTAAATCTTCAGCTGTGATGTCCACTCATATTGTTGCCTGTTTACTACTGTACAGACACAGGCAGGTAAGAAATCAATAGGGCTCAGTTTCATGTTTGACAATAAGTTTTTGAAAATGGAAATGTTAATATTAAAATAGGCTTGACATTGTTAGAATGGCAAGATGGTTGATCCGGTGTTTAATTTTCACACTATTTCTGAATAGTGTATAGTGTTTCTTGAGTAGTTTCAATAATGTCAGAATATTTTAGATAATTTCAAAAACCAGAGGATTATGAAAAATAAATATTGACTTAAATCTAAAAATCATCTGCCTTATAACATTAATAACCTATTTTTCATATTTCATCCAGATGTTTTGGATTATTTCTGCATTAATATTATAGATGTGCAAATGTTACTGATGAATGCAAACTCATGCTCAACTTTTATTAGTGATCTGTTTGGTCTGATTGTAGAAAAAAATAGCTAGAAATGATTAGACAACTGTACATGGAAAATTTAAAAAAGTACTTCTGTTTTTTTTTAGATGTATCTATAGGTAACAATTACTTCTTCTTTTAAAATAACTTTGACCTTTGCTGAAATATTTAGTGCGGTAAAACACATTATACAAGTTTACATATGCATGAAGGAATATTGTTGGTATTGATCATTCAGTCTAGTTTAATACTGTATGAACCATGTATGGAAAAAGAAACTCTTGCTATAACATTTTTGAATTTTGTGTTACTGTTTTTTAGGGTGTCTACTTGTCTAAATTAGTTGAAGATTTTTTCTCAATGAAAGAAGAGGTTCTTACCCGAGATTATGACTTAGGTTTTTCTGGTACATCAGAGGATGTTGTCATGCATGCATTGCACCTTCTTGGAAACTGTGTGAATGTTACAAGTGCTAGTCGCAATACTGAGTTCTTTGTATCACCCAGCACAACCATCCCTGCCTTATTCGAACTTAACTTCTATAGCAATGGGTTGTTTCATGTATTCATTACTGAAGCCATCATTGGTAAGAAGATTCTCATTTTAGTTTGTTTTTTTCCCCGATTCTCATTTTAGCTTGTTTTTTTCCCATTTTAAAAATAAGTTGGGTATTTTCTTAAGCGAAATTTAATTGCTTCACATTCATTAGTATATATTAATTTGCCATATGATATTGTGTTCTAAAATTAAGATTTTTTTTATACATTTTAAAAAATACCTAGCCTGTTCTTCTATTTTAAGACAACTTATGGAGCCTCCATTTTTTAAAAAAAGCCTGGAAACTTACTGAATATGTCAAATTTGAAGCAGCAGAGGTTGCAATTTAACAAAATGTGCGTTCCATGTTTTTGAGGTATATGTATGACAATAACAGCAAGCTGGAAGTAAAATTTGATCACAGATTCTTGGTACTATTTTTCTTGAGGTAAGGGTACATTTCCTGTTTTCTTGTCTGCTTACGGCTGCCATTGTAGGTAGGGTTTTGACATTTTTCTTGTGTGCACCAATATCACCAGTTGTCCAAAGCTTTGCCATAACTTAAGGCTACATCTTTTCCTCCTTTTGTCTCTCAATTTATGTTTCATCAATGCAAATATTCAGCTGTGAATTATAACAAATGGTGCTCTGCACAAAAGTGTACCTAGTGTCTGATATAGTGGCAGGCATGGTTGTCAATATGCTGATTTGAGTATGCTTCTGTCACTATACATGGTTCAGAAATGTGTGCCAGTGCCCCGGCAGTATATGCATCTTTAAATAATTTTTATTTATTTATTTATTTACATATATGTAGTAATGCTACGCACATTGAATTACGTACCACACATTGATTTAATAGCAGATGCACACTAAACGAAAATTTCTGTTTTTCTAATGGGTGTTTCACATATTGTCAGTAAATATATATCCTTTCGGCTATACCCTTAGTGCAGTCTTGGATGTGTATCAATGTCAAGAAAAGAAAATCAACTATTTATTATTGCATTTTTGTACATTGTTGGGTCTGCTGTGTTAGTCAGTGTGCCACCTTCCAGCATTATGCTCTGCTTTTATCAGAGCCAAAGGATTTTGTAAGAGGCAAAGCCACCTGCATGCTGATGCTAATTTCATAATGCCAATAGATCTGCTATGTCAAAGAGGAAAAACTGCAATGTAAAAAACTGACGCAAACCAAATCAAATTTGGGATTTGCTCGATGGGTCCTGCTAGGACATGGTAATACAAGAACAGCTGAAGACAACATTTATGACTTAATAACTTTACCTCTTTCTTCATCGTAGACAATTACTCAAGCCCATCTTATATGTATTAATCATTATTACCTTATCAAATACCACTAATAGTGCTGTCCCACGTTAATCCAAATTGCTGCAGCGATATCTCTCTTAGGCTTGAGCTGTATACCAGTACCGGAAAAGTACAGATAAGCCAAAATTTTAAAACTGTACAGTACTAGCATTTCTGGGTCTTCATTACTAGAAGTAAAAGTCAGTTTTCCTTTTAATTTCCCCCGCACCACTCATTGTTGTAGCTGTAAAAAATATAACTTTCGTAATCTTCGCAAAACTAATAGACACGCTACAATGCTGTTAGAATTTCACTGTGGACCTCCAAGCCCAATAACCCCCTGGCCCTTTGCGTTGATGTGATCAGAGCTTCGAGGGATCATTGCTTCAACACACTTTGTGGCCCATCCCCCTTTTTTCCTTCAACGTGATTGATACTGAAGTCAAAATTTTAGTGGCAATTCAGGACTAATCTCTGTACATCATTGCTCCACTGCTACAGATGCTTTCCCTAGTTCATGACTGAAATAATGACAGTGCTGACAGTTTTTCAGATTTGTTTGTGATCTTCATCATATGTAGTGAAAGACTGTAAGTGATTGTGACTTTTTACAGTGGTTATTGTTTAGTTGTCTACAGGACAGAGATGGCAATTCACAGATGACATTTAGAAGTGAAACCTCCAGTTAAGCGGTTTCCGCAGAGGTAGAAGATTAGTGAAGGAAAGTTTATAATCAGGTCACCTTTTAAAAATGGCTGAATCTCAAAAAAATGTTTAGCTTTTTTCCTTCCTAAATTTACATGGATTGCTGTTTGGCAATAAGTGAGCAATCACAAGAGAAATTAATACTTGATAATGTTCTGCCTTGAAAAATGGATGCAGTTATTGGTTTACTTTTAGGCTTTTGTTTTCATGTTTGGGCCTGATACCCATTTTGTAAAGTTTATAAAAAAAAATGCTTCACTTAAAAACACAAATGCAAATTAATATATATTATGATTTTTGAACAAATAACTTCAAAAATGCTTGAAAAATGTGGAATAAGTTTATATTTTAATATTTTCTGAACAGAAAGTTTGATTTAAATTATTTTGTATTTTATTTTAATTATATTTTACATGTGGGCAGTGATCTGGGCTTATAAATGAATTTTGTAATATACAAGTATACTGTAAATGCAATTAACAATACTCAAGGTTATATACTAATGAGAAAAATAGGTTTACTAATGCTATATGATACATCGTGTTATGTTTCTGCTTGGCTATTCAAATTTGAATTTTAACCATTGCTATGCCACTTTTGTTTAAATTTTTAAGCATCAGCATTTTTTGTAACATTACTAGAATCATCCTTTTTTAAAGATTTTTACTTATTAGTAGGCCAGTCTGGTCTAAAATAAATAAAGTGCTGCATTATATAGATGGCAATGTATTGAAATAAACTGCTGCCCAGCAGTCTTGTTAGTAGGATAGGGTAGATTTCCAGATTATAGCATTTGACACTTGTATATCTGCATGACACTTAACAACTTGGTATTATATAAGATGTATCGAGTGTTTTTCCTACATAGTTAAAGCATTTTCACTTATGTTGTAGCATGCTGCATTTTGTCTATGATGAAGGACAACAAAGCAGAAAAGCAAAACAACACACTGAGCCAAGAAAAATTAATCCGAAAGGCTGCAGATTTATCGCACTTCTTGTCAAACGAAGTAGCAGTTGCCTTGGTCAGTGTTAGAATATTTTTTTTTCTCTTTTTTATTTGATCACTGCACATCTGCATAAAATGAGTGTATGGCTAAGAAAGAGTCTTTATAAATGGATGTTGAGTATTTTATGGTACCTAAGCAGACCCATAATTAAAAATGCAGAAAAAACGTTAAGGTGCTGTTTATTATATACTGTATTACTGTTTGTTTATTTTGTAATCCTATTGAAAGACTAGTTTGAACAGAAAATGAGAAGCTTTTTAAATATTTTACTACAGTTGAAATAGGTTTATTTGGTATATAGGAATGGAATTGGAGTTTGCCATATTTAATTTTTAGTAGTTAGATTTCAGTAGGAAAGTTATTAATATAATTTCCTTAATTTTGCAAAGGGTAAGTGTACCAGTAAATGACAGACGACTGCAGTTAGCATTAAATGTTTTCTCTCATTTGAGCTACTGTATTTGACTGAGTCCTTAACTTGAAGTATTTTTCATCATTTCAGCCTTGTCAGATGATTTACCAGGTTTTTCTTGAAACTGTGGACAGACTAATCCAGTTTGGTGTTCTTCTAGTTGCCGAGGTTGGTACTGCAATCTGTTTTTTAATCATAACTCATCATCTTTGTATTAAGTATGTATACATAAGCACAGATAAATTTTCAAAATGATCATTAAGATTAAAAAGCAATGAATGGGGAACATTTTGCTGTTAAAATAATTTAATATTTGATTAGATTAAAAGTCAAATAATGGAAATCAGCAAAATATATCTAGTTAAACATGGTTTACATATTAAACAACATCATTAATGATGTAACTCAAAAGTAGATGTTTGTATATACTAAAAGTTCATGGTTGCCTTTTGCATTGGGTTGTAATTATCATTCATGAAATATTACTATTGGTACACTTACAGCTGCTGCCAATGTACAACCAATTGTAATATAAGGCATATTATTCTTCATTTACAAGTTGCTATGTCACTTTTAATATATACAAATCTTATTCCAACTCTTCAGTGCAAAAATGAATTTTATTAGACAAAGAAGTTGCAACTGGACTGAATATTTTCATATATATGTTTTCATATATTTACTGAAAAATGTGCTATAAGAAAGCACGGACATATGCTTTTTTTATGAAATACAACCACATGTGGCACGCAACATGTACATAATTTTTTCCATTTTATAGTACAGTTGTCTTATAAAATTACAACAACATTTATTTATGTAGCACATTTTCATACAAAAAGTAGCTCAAAGTGCTTTACATAATGAAGAATAGAAAAATAAAAGACACAATAAGAAAATAAAATAAGTCAACATTAATTAACATAGAATAAAAGTAAGGTCCAATGGCCAGGGTGGACAGAAAAAAAAAAAAACTCCAGACGGCTGGAGAAAAAAATAAAATCTGTAGGGATTCCAGACCATTAGACTGCCCAGTCCCCTCTGGGCATTCTACCTAACATAAATTAAACAGTCCGCTTTGGATTTAGGGTTCTCACGGAAGGATACAGTATCACCTTTTGGTAAGTACAGAGGTTGTTTTGTTTCAATCCCCTTACTCTGAACAGGCTTTGGTAATTTATGATGATTAACTGGAATTAGCGGCTTCTGAAACTTGATGAATCAATAGATATTAGTGTATGGCTGTTGAGCAGGTTTACTTGGTCATATTATACTCGTATGTCTTTGTCTTTTGCTTTTTCAAGGAAGACCAAGAGGATTTTAGCCCTAGCCCTACTGAAGAAGCTTGGTCAAAAAAATACCCAGAGCCTATGTCTTGGAGGAGTGATGAGGAAGATGAAGACAGTGATTTTGGAGAAGAACAAAGAGATCGATATATTAAGGTACCCCTCTTTATGGGGAGGGATTATAGACAATTGATATTTATTAAATAAATTGCTTCTAAGATGTTAATTGACTAACATTTGTTAAACTTGAATGATTTTCTTGTCATTATTTTTAGCATTACACTAATGCAAAGTAATTTTTCATTTTATTATACAAAAATACTTTCTCTTTCAGCTTATAGGTAAAGTCATAATAACCTCTTGCTTGACAATCCACTACTTTTTTGAAGTTGCACATTTACCCATTCCCTTCCTTAATACTATACAACTTTCTGCCAGTAGATGGCGAAAGAGGGCCTGCTCTGAACTTGAATTGAATGATGTCAATTGTAAAGTGAGTTTTTATCACTAATCTTTGAAAAAGTACAGTTAGTTAAAACATCAGTATGGGAAGGCTGTATTCATATCAGGCACCTTTACACACATACCCAAATTCTGTCATGCTTGGCGTAATTTACAGTGACTAATTGATATAACAACCATTTCTTTAGAATGTATATAACTTGCTGATTTAACCACTATCACAAGTACTATCACAAAAAGGGGCAAATAATAATAATGGAAATTGTTGCGTTAGTATATGCACTGTTGAAATGATACCATGACTTTTTGCAGTAGCAATATTATACACATTTTGTGGTCAACAGTACGAGATAATAAACAAAGTGACTTTTATACTTGATCTGTTGTGACCTTTCTCAGTAGAGTCCAGGCAGACTCATTGCCACAAGTTTTGTAAATTGCCAATTGTCTGTTTGAGTCTCAGAAATGGGCCATTTTTCAGAATCTGGAAGTGATATTTTTAAAGAATATGCATCTTACTAGTTTTTTTGTGAAAAATAATCGAGAGAGAAAATTGATTTTCCAAACAGGAAGCTAAAAAAGTTGGATTTCTTTGGGTCTCCCAAGTAATTATGAGATAATCAGAAAGTCTTCAAACACCTTATGCTTCGAAAAATACACTTGGAACAAGTGAGCCAAACAGCATTAAGACAAAAGAAGTAGGTAATTACAGAGGAAGAGTCAGAGACAAAATTAAACTTAATACAAAAAAAAGTGACAAGAGAACAAAAAAGGGAGCAGAAGAAAATTAAAAGATTTACATTAAAATTTCCATAATGTTCTATAATTAATTGTTTTTTTTTTAAAACTGACTCTTAATGTGTTTTTCCTCATACTAAGCTGCAATTTTTGAAGAGTTCCAATGTCCTCTCCGGCTCTTAAGCTTTTGAAACAAAAAAAAGAGAGGGTTGTGAAACAGTCAGATAAGTTAAGCAGTGTTCAGCACATCTTCCTTTATGTAAGTAAGCCGTA
This sequence comes from Polypterus senegalus, assembly GCF_016835505.1. NCBI lineage: Eukaryota > Metazoa > Chordata > Cladistia > Polypteriformes > Polypteridae > Polypterus > Polypterus senegalus. The sequence continues at coordinate 288,022,601 of NC_053154.1, forward strand.
AAATATAAAACAACAGCAGAAAATATTAATTTAATAAACCATTTGTTAACTATAGGCCAACAGAATGGGCCTTTGCATAGATTCTGCAAGTGCCTGGAATTGTATCAGAAGCATACTCTAACATTACTCTAAGAATTTGATTATTTGTTTTGCTTTCTTCATTAAGGTGAGAAAATGTTATATTGGGTTCCACTCCAAAAATCCTCCATATGTTAGTGTTTCTGAACTTATTGTTAGAGTCCGGTTTTTACACACAATGGGAGTTGGAAGGGTAACTGCTGAACCATTAGTATGTATAGTGCTGCCAAGTAAGGGTTTCTGCAGTACCATACCATACCATTTTTATTTGTTGAGCGCTTAAAAACACAGCATTACAATTGACCGAAGCGCTGTACAGTTAAAACAAGCCGGACTAAAAGCAAAATATCAAAAACAAACATTAAGAGAGAATTAAGACAGAGATACTAAAAAACAGGTCAGGGGATCCAGTAAAATAGAGAAATAGCAAAAATCAAGTGGAAATGAGACAGGTTAAGAATTAAAAGCCAATGTGAAGAAGTAAGTTTTTAGGCGTGATTTGAATGTGGCGACTAAAGCGGCATGCCTAACCACTAAGGGAAGGGAGTTCCAGAGCCTGTGTGCACAGACGGAGAAAGCCCTTTCACCACGAGCTTTAAAACGTGCCTTGGGAACGGTTAGGAGCAACTGAGTAGGAGAAGTAAGATGAACTGGAAGAAAGCATTGGCACATATTAAGAGGCTACAATTCTTTAAAACAGGTCTGCTTAATAAATTTTTATTTTTAACCACTAATGACTTCTCTGATGCTTACATTCAGCTATAACAAGGCTATTATAATAACACCATTAATGTGCTGTCAGCTTAATATTTAACTACTAATGTCCCACTGTTGACAAAGTAAAAATAAATCAAGGATGAAGCATGCTATTGCTATATTTTAAAATAAAGACGCATGTTAAAAAAACTGAACACACCATTAGAAGAACTGAATTTGACTAGTCTGGGAACTAAATCAACACAGTCATGTAATTAACATTGTGCTGCATTGCATTCCAAGAAAACTATCACATTTTAAGCTTTTAACCAAATAATGTTTTTAATATACTGTAGAACATATGTATTAACGAGTGTGTGTGTATAGATCTATAAATATTTAGCTATCATTGTATTTTAGATTATTCCTTTTAAAATTAGCAAAAGCATGGCTGAATTTACTGAAATGAAGAGTGCATCTCATGACACCAGTAATAAAAACAGAAAATGGTGATCTTGTGGAGGAAAAATTCTTCCATAGAGCTACATGGCTTGCTGCAGTTGTTGTTCAAGCAATTTTAAGAGCTACATCTGCCCACTTGAGATTTATTTGAAGACGTAACTGCATTATATGTGTTTGTCAAGGTACCATTAAGTCAGAAAACCTTTGTGTGAAACTTTTGCTTCATTCATTACAGGTCAGCTCATCCCCAGAACACCAAGAGTTTTTGACCTTTCTGCAAAAAATGCTAGGTCCTGTCTTAGAAGCTTATAGCTGTGCTGCTATCTTCTTGCACAGTATCAGTGGCCCAGTTAAAGAATCTGAATACACACACCAGCTATTTAAGTTCTTTATTACAAGGACAAAGAAGAAGGTTGCAGCTTTTGGTAAGTACTTGAAAAGATTAAGAGTGAAGATTATAAAATAATATTGTTAAATCTGCTTATTCCAATTTAGGGACATGAGGGCTGATGGAACAGAGCCTATCTTAAACCACTGGTTATATAGCGCTGTAAAAGGTGCTCTTCCAGTGCAGGGCCAGTTTATGCAAACACACTCACACAAGGTCAATTTGGGTTTGGGTTTTGTGGGAGGAGTACTGGATTCACCTAGAAGAGACACAGGAACTCCACATGGGCAACAAAGGGATGCAGGATTCAAACCTAGGAAGCAGGATCTGTGAATCCGTAGCACTTTTCACTGTGCCACCATGCCATCCAATAGTGTGCTTTACTTGATTTTGCTAGGTAATTTTTAACATTTATGTACTCAAATGACTTGATAACTTCATCCTGAATATATAGAGGAATGAATCTAAAAACATCTCATCTCCAATATTTCTTCTTCTAGTAGACTGCAAAGCCTAAACATTATAGAAAATTATCCAGTTTAAGAGACTCGTTGAGGAACTGTATATATGCAAATCCATCTTATGCAACCTTGAAAAATAATAAAGCATGTATTTTTTTCCAGCCAAGTAAACCTGACATAATGTGTTATGTTAAAAAGGATTCCATCTAATAATTAGACTGTATAATAATGCTTGAGCAAAGAAAAAAGAGCGAGAAACCATTGACTATAGAATAAAATACTGCATTTCAAGTTTAATTTATACAGCCTTTAAAGTTTTGATTCCATTTGTTATGATAGTCATAAAAAGTGGAGTCCTGAATATATGTACAAGCACACAAGAATCATGTATCCATTGATGCTCTTTTGCAGTTTTTCCATTACAGAGTAACAAATGAGTGCCCAACTTAAGATTTTCTTCTTAAAATAATTAGAATTTATTTTTTAAAAGACTATAAAAGCTAATGGGCTCAGTGTTAACCAACTCTGATTTTTGAAGTTTCTGACCCTTTGAGAAATTGATTTTATCTTTTTGTTAGTTAAATCTTGGAGAAAAATGAAGCTGAATAATATATTTATTAAATTATTCTTACCAGCTTTCTCTACAATATATTTTTTGAGCAATACTTGGATGTTATTTGTCTATAACTATTTTTTTTTTTTAAACTTTGCTTTGTTAAATTCTTAATTGGTGATCAGCCTTGAAAACTTGGTCAGAGCATCCCTAAAACACATAAAAATATAGTTTGGATTTTTGTTGTATTTTAAAAAAAATGTAAAGTTGTTTCTGTGGTTCACTTCTAAAGTTAGCACTGATAATAAATACTGATTTTATTAGTGTTAAATGACAAATTTGATTTTATGGAACCAGGTTTATGTCTTCTAGAGTTAATACTTAGTTGAGAGGGAAGTGAAACATGCTGCCCTTATCCTTAATAACATATGAAAATATGTTTACAATAGATTTATTTTTTTTAACTGAAAACAAAAGAGCTAAAAAGCACAAATGACAGTAAACTGGGAATCGAAACTAACAAAAGAACAGAATAAGTAATGACAATCACAATATGAAAAGGGTGCTAATATGTAGTAGAATGAGACTGAAAAAAGTAAGTGTACTGTTCATCAACCTTACCATCTCTATTATTTGATTGTGACGACTCTTAATATAAAGGCTAGAGCACACTTTACAGAGTGGCTGGTCATGACAGAGCTGGATAATGCATCTAGTTGTGAAGTTTGTGAGCTTCAGTTTTGGGCATGAATGTAAATACACTACTAAACAAATCCAAAACAGAAGGAAGGTATGCTTAATATGCTGTTAGAACATAGATGAGAAAGTCCACTTTTCTGGATCTGATAATTTCTGGAACTTCAAAATGCACACTGACCCCATCCACAAAACTGAACATTTAGTCACATTTGACAGCAGTCACATATGATTTTTGTTGTGTGTTGTTTGCATTGAGTTTGCATTTCTGTCTCTGTTCTTTGCAGCAGCACGGTGAGGTAGGCCTATTTCAGTTTTGCTTTTTTTTCATGGTGATTTCCTAAAACAATGCTGACATTTTCTTGTTTATTACAAAGAATCCTCAACTAATGTTCAAGAATTTTATTTGAACACTTTACATAGAGGCAATTTATTTATTAGTACACCTTTTGAAAAGTATGGTAAGCCGAATAAATATTTCTGGAAATACATGTAAGATTATATAAAAATAAATTACATATGAAAATGTATTTCAGATATCTCAAAATGGTCTGAATGTTATTTTCAGATATCTGGAAATGTAATCTTAGATATATGTCAAATTCATTTTATGATGTTTTAAAAAGGGTCTATGGTCCATTTCAGTTATCTAAGCATGTATTTGAAGATACCTTGGATTTTATTTGAAGATATCTCAAATACATTTTAAAATAGGTTTAAAAACACACAAACATATTTCAGGATAGCTGAAAATACAATTAACAGTGTCACAAATACTGTGTTAGGATATAGCAGGTTGGATAATGAATGGATGGATGGACAAATACTGTACATTTCCAGATATCTCAAAATGACTTTCAGCTTATTTCGAGATATCTTAAATATAATCCTAAATCAGAAAATGTTGGGATGGTTTGGAAAAGGCAAATTAAAAAAAAAATAATAAAAAATGCAATGATTCTTAAATCTGGAGGGTTTTTTTTTGTTTTTTCTGTCCACACTGGCCATCGGACCTTACTCTTATTCTATGTTAATTAATGTTGACTTATTTTATTTTCTGTGTCTTTTATTCTTCTATTCTTTATTATGTAAAGCACTTTGAGCTACATTTTTGTATGAAAATGTGCTATATAAATAAATGTTGTTGTTGTTGTTAAATTTACTTTGACTTTTATTTCATTGCAGACAGTACGAACTCAAGAGATTTCATGTTTTGCCTGTTAACTTCATTTCGTTTGTTAATATACATCCATTCCTGCATTTCAGGCCTGCAAACACGTTACAAGGTGTGCAACAGTACAGGGTCGTCATTGTTGCATTTTTCGTTTCAAAATTCTCTACTGTTGGGGACAGATCATGACTGCAGGCAGGCCAGTCCAGTACTTGTACCCTCTTCTTCCGCAGTCATGACTTTGTAATGTATGCAGAATATGGTATTACATTGTCTTGATGATAAATACTTGGACATCCCTGGAAGACAGCATATGTTGTTCTGAAATCTTAGTGTACTTTTCTGCTCCCTTCACAGTAGTATAAATTACCTTTGACAAGGACATTGATAAAAACCCCATACCATGACAGACCCTGGCTTTTGAACTTATTGCTGATAACAGTCTGGATGGTCTGTTTTGTCTTTGGTCTATAGCGCATAGTGCCCATTTCTTCCAAAAAATGATCTGGAATACTGATTCACCTGATCACAATACACATTTCCACTGTGTGATGGTCCATTCCAGATGCCTTCGAGCCCAGAGAAGTCGATGCCGCTTTTAGACATGGTTAACATAAGGCTTCGTGTTTGCACAGTAAAGTTTTAACTGTAATCTGTGAATGTAACTCCATATTGTAGTGCTTGACAAAGATTTTCAAAAGTAATTCCTCGGCCTTGTGGTTATATAAGCTATTGATGAGTGATGGTTCTAAATACATTGCTGTCTGAAGGATCACAGATCAAGGGTGTTTAGCTCAGGCTTGCACCCTTGCCATTTACACTCTGAAATTCCTTGTTTTATTATGCACTGTGGAGGGGGAAATATGCAAATCCCTTCTAATCTTTCTTTGGGGAACATTGTTTTTAAAATTTCAATAATTTTCTCATGCATTTGCTGACAAGCTGAAGACCTCCTGTCCATCTTTGCTCCTCAAAGACAGTTTTTCATGGATACTGCTTTTGTACCAAATCATGATTACAATCACCTGTTTGAAATCACATCATTATTTGATTATTTTTACCTCATTACTGGCCCTAATTTCCCCCCGTATCAACCCTTTTTGGAATGTGTTGCAGGCCTGAAATGCAGGAATGGGTGTATATTAACAAATGAAATAAAGAAACAAGAAATATCTTGGGCTCATACTGACTGCAATGAAAAAGAACTCAAAAGTAAATTTAAAATCTGTTTTTTGGATGTTTTACATGCTGTCTCAGTTTGGGATTGTACATTCAAGATATTTAAAATAGATTTGAAGTCCCATTGAAAGAACAGGACATTTTACAGGAAATTATTTTGAACAAAATCAAAATGCATTTCTTAAGTGGCATGCAAGGTCATTTAAAATATCTCATAATGTATTGCAGTTATCTTAAAATATGAAGGAACATACAGTACCTTGAAATGGGTTTTGCATACCTTAAAGTAACTACATTTTAAGATATCTGAAATTCATTTTGAGATATCTTTAAATATTAAATTGGCTTTCCATAGAAAAAGGCAGCGCAGTAATTCAATACTTAGTAGTAATGCTTCATGGATCCAGTGTCCTAGGTATGAACCATATACTCAGCTTGAATATTCTGTCCATGTGTGCAAGGACTTTCCTCTCCTTGATCTAGTTGTCCTCCCACATTGCCATAAATGTGCGGGTTTAGTTAATTTGTGATTCCAAATTAGATTTTGAGTGGTGTGTATGTGTGAGTGGCCCCTGTAACAAACTATATCAAAGGGGTGTGTCTCAGTAATGCCGGTATGGGTATAGGGTTCAGCCTCAATATGATACCAAATGGGTTATAGAAAGTTGAAGAAGATCTTGATGAATGAAATATCCAAGTGAAAGATCTTTACTGAGTAATATTCTGTAATTTATTGACAACAAAATGATGTAACAACAGTCATTTAAAAATCAAAATCAAGTGAGGGTTAGATTTAACATTACACCAAAAATCAAAGTCAACAATTAAAATCACAGGCTGATCCAACTTGCATGAATTTCATCACAGCAACTCATAATATGACTCGGTAGTGTGTGTGGCCCCCACATGTCTACATGTACTGATAGTGTCTGCGCCTGCTCCTGATGAGATGGCAAATGGCATCCTTGGGAACCTCCTCCTAGACCTGGATCAGGGCATCAGTGAGCTCCTGGACAATCTGTGGCAATACTTGGTGGCATCCGATGCACAGATTCTTAATGTCCCAGAGGTTCTCATTTGGATTCAGGTCTAAGGAATTTGTGGGCCAGTCAATGGCATCAATGCCTTTGTTATCCAGGAATTATCTACACACTCTGTTCACATGAGCCTAGGCATTGTCCTGCACAAGAAGGCCACTGCACCAGTGCAAGGTCTGACAGTGGCTCTGAGGATTTTAGCCCAATACCTTAGAGCAGTTAGGGTACTGTTGCCTAGCATGTGGAGGGCTCTGGCAGTGCTCCTCCTGCCAGTTTCCCCCTTTCATGTTTAAAAAAGCAAGAGAGAGAAAGAGAAGTTCATTCTTTATGTTGAATTCACATGTGGTGAAATATAAGATAAAGACTTGCAGGCTGTGGAGCAGGCCTTTGCTTTGAAATATTCAACTTTATCCTATTGTAGAAATTATATTTTGAATATGTGTGTTTAGGCAATATCCCCACATAACAACCTTGCTATTTTGCATGGCTGACCTTTTAAACTATTCTTTCAGAGTAAAACAAACTCATTTTAAGAAGCCTAATATCAATTTATTTTAAGACATGGGTCATGTAAAATAGATATAAGAACAGAAAAGACAGTAAATATTACAACACTACATTTAGAATGACTGCTTCCCTTTCTATTTTAAACAGAGCATAATCTTACAAGTAAACATTTTCTTCTATATCTTAACACCTTTTGAAGATATTCATGATTCAAGTATTGAATACTGTTTCAGGATTTCTGGTCTGTTAGTCAGTAAGAAAGATTAACAATTTTTTTATTTCCTGTAAGTAGTTGTAGTTTACAGCAATTTACAGCAATTTTCTTTTTTGTAATTGCCTCTTTGTGGTTGTGTTTACACATGCTGTTATATTCTGCTTGCTTTAACACATGTAAGAAAATAATGTGCCAATGCATTATCTGAGTTGCTGTCCTTATTATTAGTTTCCATGCACTATTGGCATCATAGCCTTAACTGCATAACAGGAATTATTTTTAATATTTCTCCAGTTTTTGTCATCTCAAGGACTGGAGACAACTATTCATCCTGAAGTTTGCAGGGCCCAATGAGATATCTTATTGGTACACCTAGAATTATAGTGACCTTGGATATTGTAGTCCTTTCACGTGGCTTTTTAACTTGCCATGTGGTGTCAGTCTAACTGTATCCTCAGTGTTTTAAAGTCTCAAGCAGTGTTCTTCTCTTGCTAGTAATAAATAATTATTAATAAAGTTAATTTTTATTAACATGTTATATCTGCTAAATAAATATGTTGAGGTAGAAGTTGAGCTGTACAATACCTAAGATAAACTCTTACAATCTTGTTTTTTTTGCTTTAGACTTAAAATTATTCCTACTTATGTGTCACCTGTTCCTTCATACAGTCTGCTTCTGGGTGATTATGAGATTATAGTGGATAATTAATAAAATATTTTATATGTAACAACAGTCAGGATTTTGAGGTTGCTGGTGAGCCTATTTGCATCATGTTTTTTGTTCAGTTCTGCGATGGAATAGAAGGACAAATCTTATGTAAGATGAGTGATATTTTAATGTAGTTTAATATGATTAGTTTGGTTAGTATAGAAAGCTCAGGAGATCAATAGGTTTATAGACCTATGTTTATTTGGGATGTATATTAATGACATATTTAGCGATATATACATTGAGAAGACTAAAGTAATAGAACACTGTAATAAAAATGCATGCCTACTTGAGTGGAGGTCTTTGTATTCTGCAATAATTGATCATTGATCCAGATTGAGTACATAGTGGTTTTTGGCCCATTTGAAACCAGTCATAAATCTGGCAGTGTATAAGAGTAAAAAGCCAGATGAGTGTTGATGAAAATAAAGAATGTTGGAATGTCATAACAGACAAGATAAGTTCACTAAGACATGGTTATATCTTTGATTCTCAGCCCAACTGTCCTTTTAATATGCAGTATTAACATACATTATAAACAGTGACATAGGAAATTTTCTTTGACAATTAAGTCAGGTTTTTGTGGTAACTGTTGTCCGTTAAGTTCTTTTCGTATTGTCATAAAGTGTATGAAACCTTTAGAATTGCCTGGATTTGTCCACTAATTGCTTATAACAATATGGTCAGATTTTTAACTAAATCACAATATACTGACTGGCATAATCTGCTTAAACTAACTGTTTAGACATTCACAGTCCAGGTTGGATTAGAAGCAATAACCTCTATCATAATTGTTTTTTTTTTGTTTTTTTTTTTATTTGGCATAAGCAGTTCTCTTTTAGGTCATGCAATAACATCTCAATTGGCTTGAAATAAGGACTATGACTTGGTTATTCCATTTCTTCTGTTTAACCCATTATGTTGGCTTATTAATTTTTCATCATCGTCTTGTTACATCACCCGCCTTCCATTATTTCTTTTGTGAAACCAAACCATGATACTCCCTTCTTACATGGCTGGGATGAAGGTTTAGTGTTTGAGTGAACAGTAGTACCCCTATTCAGACATAGCTACATTCATTTTTTTTTTTTTTTTGTCAGAGCTAAAACTTTTTAACTCATTGTGCAACAGCAGGTCTTTTACAAACATAACAGATGCAACAGTGTAGCTCAATGTACTGTACAGGGTGAGAAAGTCTGAACCTCTATAATGCACTGAAAGAGTGTATGCTCTGTAGGTTTCAATTTTATTAGAAGAATGTGACAACAAAATCCAAGGAAGATCCAGTAAGCACATTAAAGCATTTTAGGGTATGAGTTGAAAATGTTTAGCTTAAACAGAGAGTAAGATGAGATTTGTTATAAATATTTAAAAAGTGCCAGCAGTTGCCTTAAAGTAATTTCTTCAGGAAGTGCACAGGGACTCAAATGGAAGCTGTGTTATAGTAGTAAATTTAAAAAAATGTTTGAAATGTTACTAGTTGCGTGTGATCATAGTTGAAAGAAGTGCCTTAAGGACCTTAAATTCATGCCTTAATCCTTTAAAAAGAAAGCAAACAGCAATGTAATGGTCTGTTGTCAACAAAACAATGCCTTATTTATTATAGAACTATGGAAATGCTCATTTTTAGTAAGCTACTTTATCATTTCTAAATTGTCTGTTTCCTTTAGGAGAGAGTGCTACTCACTACCTTGTGAAAAGTACAGTGAAAACATTTAAAGATCTGGGGGTAAGTCTAGCCATTTAATCTTTATTTTTATAGCACCTTAGTGTTATGTCCCATGGCAGCCTGAAAATAGGAATGCAATCCAAAGAAATGTATCCAATCCATCTTACCTGTTTATTAGTTTGTTTATATGGTTCAAAGTTTATGGGAGCCAATGCTTTTCCCATCCATGTTGGAAAATAACCATGGATAAGGTGACAGTCCATTGAAACACATATTGACACACACACTCATACTCATTGAACAAATTTTCAGTCAATAATATATCTTTTAATTATGTTTGTGCAATGATTGTGAGGAACTGGTGAAGTTTGAAAAGCCCACTCAGTTGGATTCAAGATTTGATCCCAACAGTGTAATATTATACAGTATATATATTACAGTAAATTAGTTGAACATACTTAAGCAGATTGTAAAGTAAATGTAATTGTTTAAAATATTGTTTTAGCATAGTGGACAATACACATCCAAACTCACTCATCTAGGGCCAGTTGCCAGTTAAAATAATTTGGATGTCATTAGGATATGGGAGGAAAATCCATTAAGAAATGGGGTTCAAACCAAGTCTCCTGGAGCTAAATGGCAGAACAACTAACCTATGTGCCATTTAACATGCAGTTTTTTTATCATCTGATACTTGTTTTTATTTTTTAACTAAAACCTTAAATATGTAAGAATGGCTTGTTAAAGCTCAGTAATAAGATGTCTGAAAACTAAACAGTTATAATGAAGGTAAAATTTGTTTAATGTTTGAAAATCAGTTTTCTTTATAGTGTATTGCTTTGTTTTGTTCTCCTAGGTTTTCAAAGAAAAAAAAGAAAACAGAGTGACAGTTTTGGAGCTCAGCAGCACCTTTCTACCTCAAACTAACCGTAACAAGTTGCTCAAATACATTCTTGGCTTCTGTTTGCTTTAACATCATAAGTTACATTCACCAACAAATGATACAATGTTTGCAGCTAAAGGGCTTTTGCTGGCTACTAAATATTATATCATGGTGCTATTACATGGCAAAGCTTTACCTGGAAGTGCCTTCATAAAGTACTAAGATTAACTGAATTTTTATATTTACAATCTGAAAGTTAATGAGGAGCAGCTAGAATAGTTCTAAATCATGATAAATATGGCACAGTCTGTGGCTCTTTAAGTTGCTTGCCAGTGAAAGCCCAGTATTTGACCATCTTAAATACATTTTATTTCTAACAGCCAGTTAGTGCTACTTGGATGTTAATGCTACAAGCTAAAATTACATTAAGTTGCCTTTTAGGAGAATAAAAAATCTGAATGCAGTTGCCATATTGCAGGTGGTGCTGAAAATGAGGGTGCTTCACTATAGAGTTATAGTGTTATTCCAAGAAAAAAATGAGCCAGTAGGAATTAGTGTTTTAGTGATACTAATTATAAGAATTGTTTAATTTATGAAAATTCTATTTTTTTTTTTATATAAAAACATTTAACATGCATAACCACAATGAAAATCATTACTGTAAATCTAAAGTTTCTTCAAAGAATGCTGAAGAGTGGTGGTGTGGAATGACCGAGTATGCCAAGCATGTTCACATTTTGGTCCAGTTATACTATTTCATATGTGAAACTGTTAAGGTGATATGTGGAGGGTGTTATCAAAAACCTGGAAGATCTGATAGAAAGCAAAAATAAGGGTGTTTTATTTCTGCCATTGCTTTTGCTGATAGATAGTGACTCTGTTGGTAATTGCTCTATCACCTTTAGTTCGTCCATTTCCATACCGTGCTATATAAATGTAATGGATTATTATTATTATTATTATACCTACTTAATTCTTTTCACTATTGCTTGGTGATTGGTGCCTATCTTTGAGAGTAAAACAGGAATCAACCCTGAACAAGATGTTAGTTCACAGGACAGAGAGGAGGTGAAGTTGGGAGAATGCAATGATACAGCGTGTGGCTGCACCCACTACACAACAGACCACCTCAGGAACCAAAAAAAATATATAAATACACTTTGGAAGAATGTTCCAGCTCTCATTTAAATTGCGACCAGATTATAAGATCACTCATTCACTATGAACACAGGGCCTGATCTACATGTTCAGGTAACAGTTATTAGTAATAGTGTGCAATGAGTATGCTTAAGAAACCTGGAGTACTGTGATAACATTTCCTACTTCTTACATGATGCTGAATTCAGATATTAATTGTAGGATCATAAGAGAGTAATCCAGATCAAGCCTGGCCAGAAAGGATTTACAGTCATATTCCTGCATAGTCACTCATTTTCTAACCTGCTTTGTCCTCAACAGGGTCATGGGTGTCTGCTGGAGCCTATCCCATAGCATAAGGCTCAAAGCAGGGAACAAATCCTGGACAAGGTGCCAGTTCATTGCAGGGCATACTCAGACACACACTATGCTCCCACACTCCAAGGACACACTAGGGTCAATTTAGGATTGCCAGTTTACCTAATATGCATATCTTTGGACTGTGGAAGTAATCCAGAGAGCCTGGAGGTACCCACACAGACACGGGGAGAACATGCAAACTCCACACGGGGATGACTCAGGGCGCGAACCTTGGTCTCCTTACTACGAGGCAGCAGCACTAACATGCACCACCATGCCGCCCCTTTCCTGTTCACTAAATTTTTATTCTGTGTTACGAATATTAAGAAATCATTTTTCAGTTTACACATAAATATTCTGTGAATTGTTGCAGAGATGTGAGCTGTAAAAGATAGGTCTGAGAGAACTGTTTTGTAATTTGCTAATGCCATATTATTTAGGTACACATATTTACAAGATTAATTCATTCTGTTTCCTCATGGTGATGAATACATTTCAGTTTTTACTTATGTTGTAGCTGAAAAACAGTTTCTAAGTTTCACTGTTTTAAAAGCATTTTATTCTACACCTATAACAATGATTTTTATATTAGAACATATAACAACTCTACTTTAATCCCCACCTTTCTCAGGATACATAATTGCATTTCAGCAATTGTTGGTATTTTTACCTTGTGGTTTATATTAATGTATCAGACCTCAACAGAAATTCTAATAAAATCTAGAGAGTCTGTAGGGAATGTAACATATTTATGCTTATAAAGTGAAAAGAAAAGGTCAGGAGAGTTTGGAGCTTATTGTTCCCAACGTAACAACCCAGAATTTATTGCACAAGTGGTAAAAGCAACATTTTGAAAGAGAAGGTAAAACTGATATATGTTTATCAAGGAAATGATTCTCTGACTCTTATGTGAATTTTCAGTTTTTTAAATAATAGATTTCTAAACTGGTAGTTTACAAGAGCACTACATTGTTTCCTAAGGGGTATGTAAAAAATGTTGATTACTCAGACCATCCTTAAGTGAGATGAGTGAGAATCCTTAAAATTGTGCAGTAGGAATAACCATGCTTGTTTTACTTTGAACAGTAAGGTTTGGATATTTGTATCCAAGCTTCACAAGTTACCCACACTGAAACCAGATACAGTATGACATTAAAATTTGGAATTACTTCACACAGAGTTTAAGATGGATAACTTTAGTTTTGATTTGTTTTTTATATTCAGTTCATTTTCAAATTCAGGAGATTTTGTTTGATAGCAATGCATTGATTTTCTCAATAAGCATTACTGTTGGTTTTTATTTTTTGAACATGTGTAAAATTTAGAATTAAAATTTCATATTCACCAATTCTGCAGTTACTAAAACAGTGTTTTGAAAGTGGTGATATGTTAGATTCAATTTGCTACCTGATTTAATGGGGTACTACTTAATCCCAAAACTTAAATCATCATCAAAGTAACTCATTGTTTCATGACTACTAGCATTACTAGGAATTATGTTTTTTTTTTTTTTCTTTCTTTCTTTCTTTCTTTGTATCTTTTTCCATTTGCGAGTGGTAGGCAGACAGGTATGTAACATTAAGATGTTTAGCATAGGATGCAGTGATAGTGAAAGCTAATACAAATACTTGAAAGCAAACACTTGACAACATTTGTCAAGTTAAGCTTCAGTGGTTGCGTGAAAGCAAGCAGAGTGTTCAAGTTGTTAGAGCTGTTATTAAATTGTTAATGCATTTATACATTTTCATAAAGTGCTTAAAATCTAGCAGACGAACATTCACAAACTGTTTATTACAGTGAGAATGCAATATGTTACCATGTAATCATTCATATACTGATTAGGTTGTAATTTGTGAATATTGAAGGAATTGTTTATCTTTCTAACAAATTCCTAGAATTGTAGCTGGCGATTCATAATAGTATAAATGAGTTTTAATCTGGAAACATTGTTTGTAAAAGTTAAACCATCAACAATTGCATGCATTTTCAAATATCAAAACATTTTGGAAGGCTTTTCTTGTTGCTGAAAAAGTAGAACAGCATTGGTTGTTAATTTGTTGTTGTGATGAATAATGGGGTCAGTTAGTAACCTTGAAACATATTGTCAAAATAAGGTAAACTATTGTTTAATTGAAACAGTTTGAAAACCATAACTCAGCAACAGTTCTGGAGAGAAAGATGAAAAATCCTGAGTCCTAAGTGATAAAATTCTAGAGAAGCCTTCTGTTATATCTAAAAATATTATAGTGAATTCTTAAAAAAAAACATATATAAAGGCAATCCATATATCCACCCAATCACTGGCTGCATAGTCTTATACAGAGTCATGGGAGAAGGCAGCATCAAGTATAAGGCAAGAATCAGTTCTCAAAAAGTTGTCAGTCATAAGCAATGCTGAGTGAAATTTAACATGATAAACCACTCCCCAGGTCACTGTGATGCCACCTGTATGCCTTGAAAAAGTAGACATTCTAAAAGACTAAAGCATTCTTGAGCCGTGTAAACCAAAAGCCATATGTATATAAAATATGTGTGAGGTACAATCAAACATAGCCTGAAATTTTCATTCTACGCAGTAAAAACAGAAACTAGAGTATGTCATTGCAGATGGCTAAAGAATATTGGTGCACATGCCAAGAATTGTTAATTAAGCAGCAGTTTATTTTATTTGTTATGATTGTGCTTTGTTTATATGAGTGCACACACCCACACATATACAGGATCATCAAATCAAAGTTGTTAGGGATTTCACAGTGTTATCAGATTTTAGCCTTTATTGTCTTACCTTAAAAGATCTTCATATGAGCATTTATTGGTAGCAGTAGCACTGCTAGATCATGTGTCCAAATGTTGTAGGTTCTTGGAACATCACTCATCAGGTATGGAAAAGAAAGGAGTTGGATGGCAGGCCGTTTTACTTTTTTATATGACTCTATACAGTGCATGTATATATGTTATATTTTACATAGAATGTTTTGTCTGTTTGTGTGTGTGTGTGTGTGTGTGTGTGTGTGTGTGTACATACTGTGGATGCACACTCAAAACACACTGTATGGGTCATTGAAAAATATATGGAATGTATGTAGTACAGTAATAATGGGTGAAAAATTAAAAGTATTTTTCACTGAAAAGTTGTTTTCATTTTCTTTGAGCTTTTCTTGGAACTATGTTTTGTTGACTGCCATTAAAGGTTAATGATCAGCATGCATCATACTTGCCCACTTTGACTGACATTGCCAAGATTGTTTCATGCTTGATATCAAGAAAACAGTTTTCTGTAAAACCAGCCCCAGGTGAGCATCAATTAATAATTTGTTTACTCATATGCAGTAATTAAACATTTGTTGTATTTCTGAGTTTGTTCTTATTTGGTAATAGTACTGTGTTAATGTGACTTCAAACAGATTGCTAAATTGTGTAGCGTGACGGAGCTATGTCTTGAATGTTAAGCATTATATAATGTTTTGTGTCGCCTGTTTGACATTTTAAAGAGAGAACATTTTGTAATTCCACCTTCAAATTTTAAATGAAAATAAAGTCTGTTTGTTCCAAAGTTTTTCAGAGAATTTTCAAAATCTGTTCAGTTTCATTGTCAGTTGTTCTCACTTTATTAAACCAGCCTACTTTCAAAGTGCATTATCTTGGTAATTCTATTTGTTTGAATATGCATGTTTACAGTATAATAAATTTGTCCTTCAGCTTTCAGTCAACATTCTAAATTTTTGTTTTATAACTTTTATAATTATACTGAATCAACTTTAGCACTGTAGCTTATATATGGAGGTGTTGTAAATTGTGCTGCTGTTTATGCCCTCTTTTGTTTCTTCTAACATGAACATATCATGAAATTTTGTTTTATAATAAACTAATGAACTACTAAAAAACACGAGCATACTTATTCTTGTCAATTATTATGAAAGAATGGGAAGAAAATGTTCTGAAATGCAGCAATGCCTATTAAACGTTTCAGTAGTTATAAAATAATAGACATCATTGATAATAGCTTTCATTTTTTGGTATAAAGGAGGTGGTTGGGAACATGTGCTGATTACAGCGCATTGCCTCACCCACCACATGATGAACCACCTGGATTGGGACCTGAGTGCAGCAGGACACACACCTCAGCATCTCACTGGAACAATGAGTTGTTTTTTTTTTTTCTTTTCACAGTTACTGGAGTGCCAGTCCTGCCATCAACCACCAAGTTTTCCTTATAACTTGGACCTGTTTGCAGGTCCAGATAATAATTAACATCATACCTAGGACAAAGTGATTGCAGGTTAAGGGCCTTGCTCAATGGCCCAATGGAGAAGAGTCACTTCTGACATTTTACGTGATTCAAACCAGCAACCTTCTGATTGCCCACACAGATCTCTAGCATGGTAAACACTTTAAATAAAAGTACATTCTAAAATCATTTTTTGTGATTTAAATATGTATTAGAGTTAAAAAGCATTAAAGTAAATTTAAATTACAGTCATACTTAAAAGTTTGTTAATGTTTTAAGGTGGTCATTATTTTGGATGGTGTAGATTAGTTACATAAACCAAATCTCTTAACTACTGAATATATATGTTACAGTCAAAGCCCAAAATCGGCCAAAGTGGGAAGTGTCCGGCCAAATCGGTAAATGGCCAATGTGTCTGTAAAAACCAGCCAATGTCCGATCTTTCCTTGATTTTGGGATTTGGCCATCCAGTTTGCGAAATAGCATGAGGCGATTGGCCATAGTCTGAAGACAAAAAGGCATGAGCAGATTTTGGTGGGTCTATATTATTTCATACTTAATACAATCTCTTTACTTTATGAATATCCATCATCACTTATTACAACAAGATGAACTTTTATGACATTTCAAATTGTAAAACAGTTTCTTATTTCTGCATTTGCGGCGATTTGTTGTGCACTTAGTAGTGCAATTTAATCGAGTTTAGCCTTGGCCGCCGGTCAGTGATTGGCAAGACGCAACGGTGCATAGTGATTTTTCTTATGTGCCTATGGATTCCAGTGTGAGCAGTTTCTTGTGCAGAATTGGAAAACTCATTTCTGGAATACAGTTGTTTGAGAACACCATATTCTGGTCAAATCTTGTAGAAAGCGCCCTCGACGTTCATGACAACTGCAAGAACGTTTCTTGGATCACTGCGACATCTGTTAACATCTGGTATACAGATGTGTACATTATGTCCAACTTTCGCTGGAAAGTTGTGCCGCCTATCGGACAGTCTTGCATCAGCACATTGAATTTTGGCCAGGGATTTCCCGGCACTTTGCGAAATGGCCAGCCAAAGTAGCATATACACTGGTCATTTCTAGTAATTGGACTTTGGCCAAAATGCAAAATGGTGTTTTGGCCGTAACATGTATAATTCATATCCTAATCAAAGATTTCCCACGCATAAAAAAGAAATTTGAACTTGTAGTTTTTTTACACTGTGAAATTTAAAGAACCATCAGATATTTTAGTTATGCCAGATTAACCCGCTTTAGTTTGTAGCTTGGGGCATCTCCTTTAGCAATTAGTGTATATAGAGGTGGTGTACTAATGCAGGTACATGGGGATCCATATCAGTGACAGGCTGGACTGGTCATGTAACACAGAAGAACTAAAGAAGAAAGCAAACCAGAGGCTTTTTTTTCTCTTGAGAGACTGTATTCCTTTAATGTAGGTAGTGACATCCTTTACATGTTCTACAACTCTGTGATGGCTGGTGTGATTTTCTACACTGTGGTCTGCTGGGCTGATAACATCACCTTAAGAGCGGCCCACCAAAACAACAAGCTGATTAGGAAGACAAGTTCAGGGGGCAGTGGAGGAAAGAATGAAGACACAACTGTATGCCATTATTAACAATGCTACACATCCTTTCTCTGACACACTAGCATTGAATACTTTTAGACAATACATTTTTCAACAGAAGTATGTCAAGTTATATTGGGCTCCATTATGTCTACAGCAATGTGCCTAAATGATACCTCGCTGTATCTGCTCACATATTGTTAGCCAGTCAGAAGTTTATTTTTTCTATGTTATAATTATTGTGTGTATTTGAGAGCAGGAGGAGTTTTTAGTTGTACTTTTTCTTTATTTCTTGAGTTTCTGTAAAAGATAAATTTACCCCTTGGGACAAATCTTTCCTCACTCACGTGGTCATGGGTCATATTGTAGGAAGAGTTCCACTTCTTGGCAGAGTTGCCATTGGTTTAAATGCCCTCTGTCTGTATGCCACATGCGTAACAGTGGACTGGTGGTTGTTTTTAGTCTTTCTGAAATTGATTGATGAGCAGCCGCTAGTTTTTTGTTTTTTTTTTCCTCGGTTCTTACTAAGTAAGCTCCTAAGTATCACATGATTTCAGATTTTCAGTTTCATGGGTAAGTGTGATTTGGTCCTACGTTACCTTGACTTAAATAATTATTTTGCCCTTGTGCTGATTTCTGCATACTGTGTTTATTATTTTACTGCATGGAAACAAAACATTACAACTAGTGAATAATTTTACCATATTTCAAGCGGGAAGGAACAAATTCTAAATAAGTGTGCATTTTTTTGGTTGAAAACAAAAATCACAAAATACACAATGGGTTCAACCTTTCAAAATTTTAAAATATGCAAATGAAAGAAAATTGTGTTTTTTTTTTAGATTTCTAAATATTGCAGCTTGATTTGAGATGTATTTTCGTTTTTTCCAGTGTTTATGTAAGCAGTCTTTTATCATATTTTTGCTTTCTCTTCAAGTACTTAGAATTTATTGTGTGTGGGAGACTTTTCTTACTTTCAAGGTCAGTTTTAGGAGTTACAGCATTTTGTGAAGTTTTAGTAAGGAACAGATACAATAGATACAGCAGAATAAAAATTTCTAAAGCTCATTACTGCACACTTTTGTGACAAATACAAAATATGATTTTGTGTATATTATATATATATATATATATATATATATATATATATATATATATATATACACACATACAGTGGTGTGAAAAACTATTTGCCCCCTTCCTGATTTCTTATTCTTTTGCATGTTTGTCACACAAAATGTTTCTGATCATCAAACACATTTAACCATTAGTCAAATATAACACAAGTAAACACAAAATGCAGTTTTTAAATGATGGTTTTTATTATTTAGGCAGAAAAAAAAATCTCAATGATTTGCCAATGTTTCTGTAAGGATTTTTTAAAGCTGCTTTTCTAAACTTTTAGTTATTCTTTGTTAAATGTTTCCTGGTAATGTTATACTGTGAATGAACTGTGTACTTTAAATCTAGTTGCATGTACCAATTGCTATATAGAAGTTGAAAAATGATTAGAAAAACAAAGCAAAATGATTGGCAAACTTAAATTACGTTTGCGCTTTTTCCAAATCTGATTTTGATCCAATTAAATATATGAATTTGTTTTAGATTTCCCAAAAGTATGTAATAAAGAAAAGGAAATGTTTACACAATCCTCAATTTCATGCTCTGTTGAAGTGTACAGGGGTAGATATTAATGATATCACATCTTTTCAGTTTTCCTTAATTTTCTTAATTTCACACTTCACCATGTTAGGTTGCAGGTCAGAAGTGATTCCACTAACTTTTTGCCAATTACAGTTATCATTCAGGCAGAGCTAAACCTGCTGTTTAGCAGCGAAACATGTCATGCTTTCAAATTTCTGCCTTTATCAAGGTCACCAGGTGTCAAACTGAATGACAAAACCAAACATTGTTATGCAACTGTGGAGGTGGCACACGTGATATTTTAGTATCTTACAACACTGTCCAAAACAAATATTCATAAATGTATACTAAGGAGAATCTTTAGGAGAGAACTCCAAATCCACTAATAGTACTAGAGTTACTTAAATGTGACCCAGAAGTGCTTTTATGAAATCTTGAGACCACATTAAGGGAACATTCAGCAACATTTTCAGGATAAAGGTGTCCTTTTAAAAGGATGTCTATGTAGAATAACTACTTTATGACTGCAAAATGCTGTGGTGTATTTTAATAATTCAGTAAGGCACATAAGCTTGAGTCAATAACTATCTTACCATGATGTCTAGGCTCTTCAAAGCTCATGATACACTGCAAAAAAGAACAGAAGAATCTGTAGCTATCCAGCTGTGCTAACTCTTAAATAAATAAACAATAAAACTGAGCAATACACAAAACAGAGACTTGTTATACAGTGCATCCAGAAATTATTCACAGTGCATCACTTTTTCCACATTTTGTTATGTTACAGCCTTATTCCAAAATGGATTAATCTTTTTCCTCAGAATTCTACACACAACGCCCCATAATGACAACGTGAAAAAAGTTTACTTGAGGTTTTTGCAAACTTATTAAAAATAAAAAACTGAGATACTATGTATGTGTGTGTATACTATATATTTATATAATAATAAATGCACACATATATAAAAGGCAAAGCCTTCACTGACTCATCAAAAATTCTCCCATTTTCCATATATGTGGGAATCTGAAATCATTCCTTGCAGTTTACTTACAAAAGATGGTTGGTGGTTGGATGGGTGTACCGCCCAAACTGTATATATAGATAGGGGAAACCCCTCTTCACTATTTGTGCGACTTCCAATATTTGTAGGAAGCCCAAATTTCCCATGCTCATCCTTTACACTGTACTTAAAAACGTTAAGTATGTTTCATTTTGCGGCATGCCTCGTAACGAATTTTTGAAAATAGTCAAAAATAATTTGGGCGGTTCTCACCATTATGCCATAAGGATTTTTTGGAACTGACCTCTCCTTTTGGCAGTTTCATTACTTATTTCTGTTAACAGACGATTTATTTGTCACCCTCGGTCCCCCTTCCTTTTTCCACATGGCCGTTGCTCATGTGTCTTCTCACTCGCTTCCTTACTTTCCACAACTGTTTGTCATGCTCAATGCTCCCTCCTCTTTTAGTCCACTGCTTCAAGCCTGTTATTGTTCACCTTCCTTTAAGTCTTCCTGCTGGTGACTCCTGCCTTTTCATTTACTCTACTGCTTCAAACCTGTTATTGTTGGTCTCGCTTCACGTCTCCCTGCTGGTGACTCCTGCCTTTTCATCACAATCATCAAATTCACTCTCAACACTAAAATACGCCTACGACAATTACATTGACAACATTGACAATCATGTTATGTTATTTTCAAAATGTTTTCTTTTCGTTTTCATAAATTCTTTAACACACAGCTTCTCCGCTGCGAAGCACAGGTATTTTGCTAGCATATATATATATATATATATATATATATATATATATATATATATATATATATATATACACACACACTAATAAAAGGCAAAGCCCTCGACTCACTGACTGACTCACTCACTCACTCACTCATCACTAATTCTCCAACTTCCCGTGTAGGTAGAAGGCTGAAATTTGGCAGGCTCATTCCTTACAGCTTCCTTACAAAAGTTGGGCAGGTTTCATTTCAACATTCTACGCGAAATGGTCATAACTGGAAGCTATTTTTCTCCATATACTGTAATGGAGTTGAGCTCGAAAGCCGTGGGGGGCGGAGTTTCGTGTGACATCATCACGCCTCCCTCGTAATCACGTGAACTGACTATCAACGCAGTACATAGAAAACCAGGAAGAGCTCCAAAAAGCGCTGAAGAAAACATGCATTATATAATTGAGAAGGCAGCGAAACAATAAGAAGCGAGCGAGTGACCTATACAACCATATTCATGAGTGCTGCTACTTCGGAAACAAAGCACGGTGTAAACCTAAAGTTTAAATTAAGTTCATAGACAGACTGCCGCTGGTGTTTGTCATGCGCACGGGTAATGCAGGATACAAGTTTAATGAGAGGACGCAGGATATAAACGAGAGTTTTGATCACTTTGTAACTAAGTTCAAATTGTAGGTGAAGGGCTGTGCTTATGCAAATTCCGAGAGACTGTGTTTGTGGGGGATTGACAGTTAAGGCGGGTGGGGGAGTCACTTCATCATCTCCCCTCCCATTTACCTCATTTCGCTGTGAGCTGAGCTCTGCAGCTAACGCCATCTTGAGGAACCAACTTTGTGACGCTGCCACCAAATACTCACAGAAAAATCCACAAGTTAATACACACACTGTCTAGAGTTTCTCCACACTGAATCCTCCAGGCACTACTTAAAAAAGGTTACATTGACAATCGTGTTACGTTATTTTTAAAATATTTCCTTTTCTTCGCACAAGCACAGCTGAGAAGCTTCGATGCATGTGCTCCATAACGTGTTAAAAAATAATGCATTTAATCACACTTTGCATTCCAAACAAAGGGGAACTTCTGTCAATGCATGATTTCCTGGCACACCGATTACATTGATCAGCGCTTCCCGATTCATTTTACCCTCGCACCCCCTTGGTTTGAGAAGAAGTATGAAAAATTATGAGGTTAACACAGAAAAACAGATCACCAATTCAAGCTTTATGAATAATCGATTCGCCATCAATAATTGTTTTGGTAAAGCCATACTCAGTGTAATCCTCCTTCCATTTTATAATTTTTCCGCCACTAGCCATGATTAAATGAACGGTAAAAAAGTAAGAGCGAAGCGAGGGTGATTTATTCAGGCAGGCAGGCGACAGCTCAATAGCTCGAATTTGGATATAAGTAGGTTCTATTTAGTCGCCAGAAATATCTTTGGTAGGAATGGAAATTGAATTTAGTCTTTACATTTCTATGGTAAAGAAAAAGTTATGCAATGATGACTAAATTTAACTATATAAAGTCAAAACTTGTATATATAAAGTCATTCGCGAATATATAAAGTCAAAACTTGATTATATAAAGTCACTGTTGGAATAAATAAAGTCAAATCTTGAATATATAAAGTCAGCGTTGCAATATATAAAGTAAGCGCTGGAATATATAAAGTCAAAACTTCAATATATAAAGTCAGCGCTGGAATATCCATCCATTTCCCAACCCGTTGAATCCGACCACAGGGTCACGGGGGTCTGCTGGAGCCAATCCCAGCCAACACTGGGCGCAAGGCAGGAACCAATCCTGGGCAGAGCACATGCATCATTTTCAAAACATTAACTGAACAGTGTTTTTTTAATTTTTTTTTCTGAATATGTTTTTGTTAACTTACTTCAGTTCAGAGTCATTTCAAACAATATATTTTGACTTTATATATTCAGGAATGAGTTTATATACTCCGATGTTGACTTTATAAAGTCATTCCTGATTATATAAATTCCGATGCTGACTTTATATATTCCAGCAATGACTTTATATATTCAAGTTTTGACTTTATATATTCAGAAAATCAATGTATTTGCCTGTTTGGCACCCCATAGTATATGTGTGTATGTATATATGTACACATGTATGTATGTATGTATGTGTGTATATATATATATGCCAGCAGCACTCATGACAATGACAAAACAATTACATTGTCAATCATGTTACGTTATTATTAAAATGTTTACTTATCTTTTTACTTCTCCGCTGCCAAGCGCGGGTATTTTGCTATAGATATAGAGATATATATATATATCTATGACAGCAACACTCATATCAATGACAAAACAATTACATTAACAATCATGTTACGTTATTTTTGAAATTTTTCCTTTTCTTTTTCATAACTTCTTTAACACACTACTTCTCCGCTGGCTGGTATATATATATATATATATATATATATATATATATATATATATATATATTTATATACACACTAGGGGCTCTGTCCCCTGCTCGCTTTGCTTGCCCAACACTGTGTTTGGTTTACCAGATATACAATTTAAAGAGATTGTTATTTTCATGGGAATTGTTATATATGCACTATTTTCACTTTTACTTTAAAACTTTTGTAAAAACAATAGTTCTCCTTTATTTCCGGCACCGGGCATGGTTAAATCTTTCTTGCATGACGTATAACGCTGCGCGTGTTGTGAAGGGGGATAGGGGGGAAGCTGAATGCACACTAAGGAGATGCTGTCAGATCATTATTGCTGCTGCTGCTTGCGAGCTGCATGTTCTTTTTGTC
The DNA here is from genome assembly GCF_016835505.1 of Polypterus senegalus. Lineage (NCBI taxonomy): Eukaryota > Metazoa > Chordata > Cladistia > Polypteriformes > Polypteridae > Polypterus > Polypterus senegalus. The sequence goes on from NC_053154.1 coordinate 288,046,794, forward strand.
GCACTGTGCCTCGATCATTTAAAAGCCTGTACAGCAGCTGTCCTTTTGCCACTTCGTGTCTCTGCCGTTCGCGTTGTGAAGGGGGGGCTGAATGCACGCTAAGGAGTTGCAGTCGGATGATCTGCTGGCTTGTTGCTGCTGATGAGCTGCATTTTCTGCTTGTCACTCTTTGCATCAATCATTTCAAAGCCTTTACAACAGCTGTCCTTTTGCCACGCACGTTGTGAAGGTGGGTGGCTGAACACATGCTATGGAGAAGCGGTCAGATCATCTGCCGGCTTTCTGCTTCTGGCAAGCTGTGTGTTCTGCTCATCGTTGTTTTAAGAGCTGGGAGCACACGATGTCTGTCTGCCAAAAGCATTTAAACAACTACTTGGTTAGATGTCCATGAACTTGTTTTAAATGTTGTCTCACTCCCTAATCTCACATGACGTTAACGTGCCTCTTGCGGAACGTCAAATTGTCTTTTTAGTGAAGCAGTATTTAGTTGTATGAAATGAAATCAAATATAAAAAACTGGCTGTGCAAAAATTTGGGTACCCTTATAATTTTGCAATTTGAATGCATGTAACTGCTCAATACTGATTACTTGCAACACCAAATTGGTTGGATTAGCTCGTTAAGCCTTAAACTTCATAGACAGGTGTGTAAAATCATGAGAAAAGGTATTTAAGGTGGTCAATTGCAATTTGTGCTTCCCTTTGACTCTCCTCTGAAGAGTGACAGCATGGGATCCTCAAAGCAACTCTCAAAAGCTTTGAAAGCAAAGATTGTTCAGTATCATGGTTTATGGGAAGGCTATGAAAAGCTATCTCAGAGGTTTAAACTGTCAGTTTCAATTGTAATGAATGTAATCAGGAAATGGAAGGCCACAGGCACAGTTGCAGTTAAACTCAGGTCTGGCAGGCCAAGAAAAATACAGGAGCGGCATATGTGCAGGAGTGTGAGAATGATTACAGACATCCCACAGATCACCTCCAAAGTCCTGCAAGAACTTCTTGCTGCAGATGGTGTATCTGTACATCGTTCTACAAATCAGCGCAATTTGCACAAAGAACATGTGTATGGCAGGGTGATGAGAAAGAAGCCCTTTCTGCACTCACGCCATAAACGGAGTCGCTTGTTGTATGCAAACGCTCATTTAGACAAGCCAGATTCATTTTGAAACAAAGTGCTTTGAACTGATGAGACAAAAATTGAGTTATATACATCTTACCTGAAGAAGGGGCCTGATTTGCCTTGAAAGCTTGCATATTCTAATCTTTTTAGTTAGCCAATAAAAGGTGTCATTTTGCTTGGCTTTTCTCTTGATCATAACAGAAAGCGCTTTGCATGGCAGAAGAACAACACCTGCTACCTACTGTCAAATTTGGTGGAGGTTCCATCATGCTGTGGGGCTAGTTTAGGGACTGGGGCCCTTGTTATAGTCAAGGGTCAGATGAATTCAACCCAGTATCAACAAATTCTTCAGGATAATGTTCAAGCATCAGTCACAAAGTTGAAGTTATGTAGGGGTTGGATATTCCAACAAGGCAATGACCCAAAACACAGCTCGAAATCAACAAAGTCATTCATAAAGAGGGAGAAGTACAATGTTCTGGAATGACCATCACAGTCCCCTGACTTGAATATCATCTAAAATCTATGGGATGATTTGCAGCAGGCTGTCCTTGCTCGGCAGCCATCAAATTTAACTGAACTGGAGAGATTTTGTATGAAAGAATGGTCAAAAATACCTCCATCCAGAATCCAGATACTCATCAATGGCTATAGGAGACGTCTGGAGACTGTTATATTTGCTAAAGGAAGCTCAACTAAGTATTGATGTAATATCTCTCAAATGTATGCACCTGTTTAATTGTATGATTCATCTTGCATATTTTCTGTTAATCCAATAAAAATTTAACTACTGAAATACTACGGTTTCCATAATGCATGTCATATATTAAAAAGAAGTTGCTACTTTGAAAGCTCAGCCAATGATAAACAAAAATCCAAAGAATTAAGAGGGGTTCCCAAACTTTTCATATGACTGTATATATTGTATTTATTTATTTAGCCAGTACTCTGTGTTCCTTGTATTACATGTAATTAAGGAAGAGAATCCATTTTTGCTCTCAGTTCAGCATAATATTGACCTTGATTTCTGATTATCCACATATACACATTGTCGTTATTTCACTCTACTTATTCTGATGAATGTTGTGGTGGCCTCCTGATGAGCCAGGTTGACTAGGCTACCCTATTCATAGCAACGTCTTGAGAATTTCCCCAACTCTTTCAGGCCAACTAAGAGATAAAATCCATTTGATGTGGTCTGATCCGCCCTTGCACCTTCTTCTCGTGGATGATGTAATGTAAGCCCTCCATAGGACATCCAAGGGGGCATTCTCAGTACATGGCCAAACCACATCAACTGGCTGGTCTTAGCCCAGAGAAGCACTGGTTCTACTGTAAGGTCCTCCCAATATTGTTGAGCGTATCTCAAAGATTGAGCCCTACAGTGCAATGCAGGAACTTCATTTTGGCCACTTGTACTTGTGATCTTATGCATTCATTCACCGCCCAGAGCTTGTTTACTATATGTGAGAACAACATCAGTTGCATTTTACCACCATGATTGCATGCACCAAACTACTGACATAGTCAATGTCATAATCACCTTTTTCTTCACTTGTGAATAAGACTCTTACGACATTTGAACTTTTTTGCATGAGGCAACTGCTAACCCCTTACATATAGAGAACAAACCACTCCATTCCAAGAAAGAACAACACTCAGATTTCAGGATGCTGAGTCTCATCCAAACCATACAGTACTCTGCAGTATAAAAGTTTGATAAAGCCAATAGGACCACATCATTTTCCACCATCATAACTTAAACGGTTAGGTTCCCTCATTGGCTGCTCTGTAATGTTGGGCTGTGCCTGGATATCTTGTCTATGAAAATTCTGAACCATAGAGGAGAGAAGCTGAACCCTAGGAAGAGCCTAGTGCTCTATTGAATTGTTGCAAATTAAAGCCAAGTATCAGAACACACCTCTCTGCAAAAAGAGAGATCAAACTGGACACAACAGTGGTCCCAGAAGCTGCAAATGCTTGAAACACCTGCCCTCAAATTTCTAGGGAGTATGCAGTAGTAAGATTTTTTCTAAATCCACATATAGACAGAAATGGAAAATTCCAACAACCCCTTAAATATCGATAAAAGGTTAAAAAGATGGTGCACTGATACAAAGCTAGGATGAAATCTGCATTTCGATCACCGAAATGTAGTGGAGAGACTGAGGATTGTGAGCTCTCTTGTCCACCTTTTTTGAAAAAGGGCACCACCACTCCAATCTGTTGGTACAGGGCTACTGTCTCTTCTTTCCACATAACATGAATGAGACATATTAGCCAAGTCATTCTCCTACTCCATATACTGTACAGTGTTTTCATCGGTGCTGCTATGATTTTCCCCAATCTTTGAGGTGTTTTACTACAGAGCTGTTAAATCACTGCAGTGGCCTCAGCCACAGCAATTGACGCAACTCCATTCCATGTTTTGAGGAGGAGAAGGAGGGCTTATCCTTCAGGCTAAGGAGTTGCACAAAATGCATCTATTACCTCTAGACAATATCCCCAGTTTCCCTTTAGCTAGCATAAGTCCTATTAGAGGCCAGCTAAAAGTAATGTTTACTCAGACTGATTCCACAAAATATTTTTTGCTTTGAGCACTGCTGTAACTCCTTCCTTTTTTGAAGAGCCAGTACCCTTTAGCTACTTATGGATGCCCTTCTGCTACCATGGCCCAGAAGGTACACTTTTTCACTTGACAGTTTCCCTTGTCATTGTTGTCCACCAACTAGTCCTAAAGTTGCCACCATGACCAACACCATCTGCCCCCTGACATGGCACCTTGCAGTTTCCTCTGCTGATATCCTGAATATGGTCCATTTGGACTCTGTGTTTCTGACCTCTCCCAAGATTCATCGTTGCTTATAACCAATAGAGAGACAGTTGATATATCTTACTGAGAATTTCTGTAAAAATGTGTTTTAGGTTGATTGGCATAACTTGGAAAGAAATGACTGTAGTAAAAGAAATTCAATAACTGAAATACTTTGTGGAATTTAAAGTATAAAAATTACATGGACAGGCAGAAGACAATTTGCTGCCTATACTTATGTTAAAAATGTCCTGTGTTTTCTAGGAGGGTGACAGATCATTGTTGATAAGCCTTCAGAAACATTGTGCTTTTTCATGTAATCTTTTCAGCTTTTTTATGTTGAAGTGAAATCTCATAATAATATACTTTTTTCTATCACAGACTTCATTATGGATAATTGAAATGTAGTGATTTCTCTCCAAGATTCAGGAGAAACTCCTCCTGAACTGAAAAATCTAATAGTCATTCCAGCAAAACCTTATGACACGCTTGTCTAGCATGTGCAGCTCAGATGGATGAGTTTATAGCAACTGATGGTCATCAGTAAACATGACAACAAATCTCTTTGCCTGAGTGTCAAGAACATATGGCTTCAAATGAGACGAAAAAACTATTAAGTCAAGTTTTATCATTGTTCACCTGGTACTCTGATACAGCATTTGAATATGGTATTCAGTATGGACAATTCCTCATATGAATGTTGAAGCCTCCTGGGAGGACTACATTGTTGTTTGACAGTACCCTTTTTATAGCAGCACTAAATCCAAAGTCTGTACAAAGCCAAACTCTCAAAATAGTTGCTTGGTGTATATATGCTAACAATCGTCACATTTTTCCCTCTGTATAAGTTAAAGTCGCGTGACTCCTGAAGCAAACTTCAACCAAATACAACTCAACTTCACACCAGCCTATTGGCCCTCCCCTGACACAATTACAGAGCAGGAGAGAGATAGAATCCCCCAGCCCTTGATAAAGATGTGTAGTTCCAGAACCAGCGCTGTGTTCGGAGGTGAGCCACACTCTGCCTGGCTGGTACTTTTTCACCTGCAGTATAAAAGCCAGCGCTCTCTCTACCAGAAAGCTTACAAGTTTCTAATTCCAAGATCTGATATGCCTGGGTTTTCACCACACCAGTCTATTGCCAAGCCTGATCCTTAACCTTCACCATGTGGGTGGCGAACCAACATAGTGGCTTCACATGACCTTTCAGCCCAACTTGACTTGCATTTGTCCCCTTATAATGACAATTTGCACATCACAGTAAGCACAAAAATAGTAGAGTTTAGTTAAAACACAAAACAGAATCCAAAACTGAATACTGATGAATGTGAAAATACACACAGTGACTGCTAGGAAGTATTCTGTAACCTATTGAATGCAACTTTTTATGAATCATTAAGTCCAGACATTATGGCTTGATTATCTGAACACTCCATGTGGGTCTTCAGATCCGTTGACATATCCTCTGTCACCTTTATCCAAGGAGAATTGCAGTATTCAAGATACAATCGGTTACATTTCTTTTGTTTTCCATTTGGAGCACAGACAGGTGAAGTGACTTGCTTGTGGTCACACAGTGTCGGTAGCAGGATTTGAACCCACAACTTCAGGGTTTGAAGTTTTAAGTTCTTAACCACTGCACCACAGTGCCTCCCACTAGATCACATATTTCATGCACCACAATGAAAAGAACCTACTAACCTCTTAAGTTGCTCTGTTAATGGGGAAATAGGAGGAAATGTTAAAAATAGCAATTCAATTGTTAACGGTAACCTCTTACCTGTCCCACTGTCCCTTGTATACCCTGCATTTTTAACCCTAGTGACCTCTAATAGTCTTTCGATCCTTTACTTCAACCCAGTTTACCACTAATATGAAGGCTTCACAAAAGGTCCCCTCAGGCCAATTAGCTGTGCATACTACATCTCTAGTGTTAGTCATTAGTACTATTAGCTCTATGTGAGACTGGATTTGATTTCTCTTACACCTCCATCAACTCTTTCGACCTGCTTGGATGAGATTGAGGCTTGGATGTCCAAGAACTTTCTTAAGCTGAACAGCACCAAAACTGAAGCTCTTTTAATTGGTGCCCCCAACAACTTTGTTCCTCTGTAAATTGTTGTTTCTTTTCTGGTCATGCCATTACTTTCTCCCCTTTTGTTACTAATTTGGGTGTCAAATTAGACTCCCATTTGTCATTTCATACCCATGTCCATCACCTCTGTAAAATTGCATTCCTTCATCTTCAAAATATAGCCAAATGCCATCCCTGCCTTTCCCTTTGTGATGCTGAAAAGGTGGTTCATGTCTTTGTCTCCTCCAGGCTGGACTATTTTAATGCACTCCTCATCGGGATCCAAGGCAATAGCCTTCAAAAGCTCCAACAAATCTAAAATAGTGTTGCAAGGATCCTGATGAGGGTGCAGAAGTATGAGCATATTTCACCAACCCTTCGGTCACTTCATTGGCTCCCTATTTACCTCCGTATTGAATACAAACTTTGTTTGCTCACTCATCAGTGTATTCATGGAAATGCTCCACAATATCTTAAGGAACTCCTCATATTACAATCCACTAAAGGAAACCTTCGTCTTGCAAATACCTACCGCCTCCTATGACCGAACTTTGTACAATGGGTGACCGAACCTTTGAAGTCGCTGCTCCACGGCTCTGGAATGCCCTACCAGAGAACTTAAGAACGTAGCAGATTGTGGGCTGTTAATTAAAAAACAGTAAAGACTTTTCAATTTAGGAAAGCATATTAACAAAATTGCCTCTAATTATTGTGTTATCTTTGTTTTTATCTTGTTGTGTCTTTGTTTATTTTTTTTTTTATGTAACACATTGAGGTTTACCATAAATGTAAAGTGCCTTATAAATAAAATGAATTATTATTATTATTAAAATAAAAGTAATATGATATGTATAAACTGTTTCTAACCCTCCAATATTCTGTTTCTCGTCTTGGTGTCCTCATGTGGCACTTGGTGCCACTGCTCTAATGCCAAGTTATTTGCTTGCCAAGTAAAAGTCATCTCAGGTAAAGTAGCACTGGAATCGTGGGGTAGAAGTGTCCTATTCTCAGATTGGCTGGCCCAGCACTGACTCAGCTGTGGAATGGCCAATAGGGGGAAGGTGGCTTGTTGGCTGAGGTCTCCAGGACTCTGACTTGTCTGACTCCTTTTCACAGATACTGTTGTTATTCATTTATGTTCATTGGTTTCCTCTTTGTTCTTCATGTATTCGAAGAAAGCTGTATTCTCATATGTGATAGTTCTGTATTTTCTGTATTTAGTGAGGTGCATAATCTGTTTTTGCATTTTGCCTTGTAGTCTCTACTATTGTATTGTATTACTGAGGTGGCAACGATAGCTTGATAGACTGGCCATCTAGCTCTGTGAATAGGATTACTTGTGTTCTGTCTTGTGTGTTGTTGTTACCCCATTTTTGACACCTATTGCCTTTCCCAAGATTTTCATTTTTTCTCTACAAGGGTTTTTTTTTCTGGGGTGGGGGGTTTGGGGGGTGGTGGTATTAGTTTTTTCTTGTCGCCTTAGGGAGCAAAAGGGTGGTGGGATTGTCAAAAACCTATTGAAGCATTCCTTATGTGATTTTGAACTATACTGTAAGTAAATTCTTGTTTTTGTTGTGCCCTTAAGGGACCACAGTTAGGCAAGAAATGAACAATCTCAACCTTTTGGCAACAATATTGGTAGTTAAAAATATTAGAACAATGTGTTCTTTCTATGCCCCATATTTCATGTGGGCTATTAGTAAGAATATTTTAAAATGACTATACATTCTTTTCACTGAAGTAAAGTAAAGCCATAAAGAATGCAAGTTCTGAGGTCTGGCCTCCAAGCTATTGCTTAAAGGTAGTTAGGCATTGCACTGATGGATTTCATCGTTTTAAGGGGTATGGCTGACATTTTTCACTCACTTTTGGGAAATAGACTTGAACGACACATGATGGCAGAGCAGTTGAAGCAGCTCTGAAAAAATGGCTTATGAAATGCTACCTGTATAAGTGTGAAAGTAAGGATTGCAAGTTCAGGATCTGGAGGGTCTCAAGTGGGTTTAATTCCAGGTCAGTTTCACTTCATAACTGAAAAATACCTTACATACACTTCTTGTATCTAACCTTGGTGGGTTGTACAAGTTACGTCAGTTCTCTGTTACTTTTCTGCGTACATCTCCTTCCTTGCCAACACTGCCAGGATAGACTCCAGTCCTACGTATTTCCTGAACTGGATTAAGTGAGTGTGAGAGTCTCAGACACCATTCTAATATGTGGCCACTAACATCATGTCATACCTCCATGTTGTCTCTTTGCAGACTAAAGAAGCCTTCTGCAATTGGGTAACTACAGAATTCTAACTATTGGGGTTACATGTGAGAAATCATGATTATCAGGACTCCTCTTTACACAATGAAATAGAATTATAACTGCAGAGTATATCAGCTCTATAAAAGCCATATAAAGCAAGCCAGCAATGAAATCTTTCAGGTGCTGTGGCTCTCAAGAAGCTGAATGTGAGAGCAGAGTATTGAAAGCCACTCACCACGTTTAGAAACAAAAAGCCTAATTAAGAAATTACATGTAATAATGAGCTCAGTAGCTCCTGCAGCCCTCCAAGTACCTGATAGATTACATTGTGCTCAGAAAGCCAGAGACTGACAAAGTAGCAATAGGCAGATCACTTTAAGAGAGAGGTGAGGATACATCAAGAGGGTGATTTTTTTTTATTGTATTTTATTACAAGCATACAACCATAAAAAAGCAAAAAACGTAATGTTGCCGGGATGAGTGTAAGTCCCTTGAGACCTTGAAACTGGATTAAGCAGCTTCAGAAAACAGATAAACTTCCATTATGTCCCAGTGCCTTGTGTGTAAAAGGTTTGAGCTTTCCCTTTAAAAGAAATAAGAAAACAGCTGCAGAGTCCTGGACTGATATCTCGGACTGGTTGCTGCGTGTTTGCACCTTCTCTTTATGTCTGCGCTGGTACTCCAGTTTAAGCAGGTTTGATAATTGATGGACAGATAGTTGCTTGAAATATTTACCCTCTAAAAAGGACAATTTTGCATTTATTATGCTCCTTTTTTCCTAATTTGGTTCCAGAAGAGAAAGTAAATAAAATTTAAACAGTTTATGCAGACACATATCTTCATCACATGTTTGTTAAACCTCAGGCAAATTGCAAGATTACATTAGGATTAACTGGCTACATCATTGCAAATAAAACACTATTATGTGAAGAATTGTGTTTAACCTGCAGAAAGGCTGACAGCAGATGAGCTCCATTTTAACTAAATATTTTGGATGTGTTCCCAAGATGTAATCAGTAGCGGTATAAAGCCAGGTGGTCTATTAAAGCCTAATCCATCTCTCAAGTAATTTGCTTTAAACACGTCACATGGTCTGCTGAAGGTCACCACTTTGGGAGTAACAGTCACCATCCTGGGTCTGTCTTCTCTATTTTTAAACCTTTGTGTGAATCTCCTTCTCTAGTGGTTAAGTGCTGGACTGATACTTTAAAACAACTACAGTATCTCTACAATACACTGGACAACAATGATTTTGCTCCCTTTTGTTTGTCTTACGGATTTTGGCCGGCTTATCACAAATATTCCGTTTAAATTTTATTTTATTGTAATTGCCTATTTTTGTGATGTGTATTCATAATATATATATATATATATATATATATATATATATATATATATATATATATATATATATATATATATATATATATATATATATATATACAGTTAATAACTACAACATGTGGATGGGTGAATATACGAGTCCCAAAGGTGTAGGGGTTCCCACTAGGTTGCCCCTTTTAAATCTTGAACAGAATTAAAAGTAAAAAAATTGGCGCTCGCGGGCACCAAACAGAATAACGTCAATGCATTCTTCTAGCTTTCCAAACTCTTGGCTCTTGAGAGTGATCAGTCTCGGGGAGCTCCATCCTTTATCAGATTCAGGTCCACATGAGATGGCAACATCATGAGGCGTTGGACTTTTATAGCCTGTCGCCTGGAAGGGGACAGAGTTAATTTCCTTCAATGGGTGTCTTTTCATTCTTGCAGAGGAAAGTTAAGACACGACTGTTAGCGACAGCACCACTTCTTGTCACAAAGGGGGATTGTATACCTGTGATGTACCAGGATGTTGTTCCTCTGACATCTATGGTGATCTAAACGTAGTGGCACTGCTACAAGGAGTGCAATTTAGATATAACAAGTGCTGTTGTTTTATTCGCAAATGGGATAGCCATGCTAAAGAATCTTGTCACATTAAAAAGATGTGGCTGCGCCATAAGCATTTGGTGCCAAGGCAAAAAAAGTGTGAACACAAAAACCACTTGTCATCTGGTCAAGTAAGGCTGGGAGCATGAACTGGTACTGTGCTTTGCAGCACCGACTACATGACGAAACAGCTCAGGATCCTGGTTGGCAACCCCCCAGGCAGACATGCGGTCTAGCCCGACCCTCCAGAAATGACCCTGTATCTGCCACAGCCAGGTCTTATGTGGGCAACCCCTTGGCCTGGTCCAGCCACTCGGGTCCCCAACAATGAGGATCTTACGAGTCGGATCATCCTCAGGGAATCGAGCCTCATGGCCATAGTGCTGTAACTGACGCTCCTTCACAAGGCAGGTAATGTGCCTCATTCGGGACCCATGAGCAACCGCTCATTTGACACAAAGTCAAACCAACGGCACACAAGGATTCTCTGAGGACACACAATGCCAAAGGAGTCCAGTCTTTGTCTCAGGTCACTGGATAGCATCCATGTCTCGCAACCATATTGCAAGACAGGAAGCACCAGGACTCTAAAGACTTGGACCTTCGTTCTTTTGCATAGATATCGGGGGTGCCACACACTCCTTTCCAGCGACCTCATGACCCCCCCATGCTCTCCCAATCCGTCTACTGACTTCATAGGAAGAGTCACCAGAGACACGAATGTCACTGACAAGGTTAAGTAAACCTCTCGACAAGGTCAACAAACTCTCAGCAAACAGACACACTGCTGATAGCCGTGCCTAAGAGGTCATTAAAGGCCTGGATCTTGGTTTTTATCCAGATCACACACAAGCCCAGACACTCGGACTCCTCACTCATTCTCTCAAGCACCCCAATCAGAGCCTCCATTGACTCCGCCAAGATCACAGCATCGTCAGCAAAGTCAAGATCTCTTTTTATCAACAAATGCCCCACAGCCTCTGGACCCCATGACCCTGCCCAACACTCAGTCCAGGCAAGCATTGAACAGAGTAGGAGCAAGAACAGACACCTGACGAACCCCAGAATCAACTGGGAAAAATGCAGAGTTTCTGCCTCCACTCTGCACAGCACTCACAATACCAGTGTACAGGCCAGCCATGATATCCGGCAACCTTGAGGGGATCCCTGTGATGATGCGAGTTCTGCTCCATGCTCCCATCTTCTATTCGGGAACCCTTGAACCCAAATACCGTCGATAGTTATAACCGAGATGAGCTAGACAGTGAGGCAACAACATAGCAAGAGGATGATGTAAAAAGTGCAAAGTGCTTTTATTAAAAACAGTCTTTCAAACAAACAGTCAACAATAAAGCAGTGTTTCAAAATAAATAGTGCAGTGATTCAAAAGTTCAAAAAGATCTTTATTAAATAAATAATCCATAAAACAGAAGTGAAGTGGATTTTAAAACACTAGAAAAATCATCTTAAAACAACGAGGTTAAAAACATGCTGGAAGCTGTCCTTAAATATCAATAAGCCCGGTGCATCCTGCTCCTTCTACTGGTGGCCCCCTACTTCTCCCATCTGGACTCCTCAATAGGGGAGTTGCCTTACATACAGCTGACCTTCTTTATACCTGCTTCTGCTGTTCCGATTGCCTCACCGATCCTTGGCTCCGGTTGGCTCCTCCGGACAGCGACTTGGGAATTCCCCCGCGACCAAGGCTCTCACGCAGGGGACACCACGTCCCAAGTCCCGACTTCCGCTGCCTTCCGTGGCCTTAAGCGGAGAGTCACCCACCTTCCGGTCACTTCCGCCCTCCAAAGCAAACTCTGCGGGAGTGACCACAGCTGCTACTACCCCGGGTGTCGGCCAAACACCCAGGCGGCCTGCTCAGCTGTTGCGAGCCTACTCTCGTTCGTAATCCTGCACCGACTTGCTCGCTCCCTGCTGCAACCTCCATTTCCTTCTCTTCTTTTTCCTTCCTCCCTTTTTGTTCTCCTTTCTTCTAACCGACTCGCGCTTTATGGATTGAGAGGGAACACAGCAGCTGCAGCACATTAGCAACCCCAGGAACAATCACCGATGTGGGCAGTCCCTCACCTGTGCACTAGGTGAGAAATGCCCACATCCGCAGATTGCCCTGAGATTTGCTACAGCCACCACGCCCCCTCACTAAGCTGCGAGCGCGGTGATTATTTATTTAATAAAACTGGCCTTTGCTGAGAGAGCTATGGACCCGCTATACCACATGAAGTCTCAGGATGCCCTACAGGGCAGCTTGATCAACTGAGTTGAACACGAAAATCAACAAAGACTGCAAAGAAACTCTGCCAATATTAGCGTTTTTTTGCTCCATGAGAACCCACAGTGCCAGTATGTGGACGATGGTAGACTTCTTAGGCATAAAACCAGAGTGCTCTGGTCACTGGTAAGTGAGCAAGTGATCACGGATCCTATTGAGGATGACCAAGCCAGGACCTTACCTGGCACCGAGGGTAGTGTTATCCCCCTGTAGTTGCCGCAATCCAGGCGATCATCCTTCCCTTTCTAGATAAGGATGATAAGGCCCTTTTTACAGTCAGTTGGGATGACACCCATCTCCCAAATGGAAGCAAAACTTGCTTGCAATGCCAGGAGAACAGCCTTACCATCAGCCTGGAGAAGTTCACCCCGGATACCACAGATCCCTGCAGCCTTCCCTACCCTCAGGTGGTTCACCACCTGTACATCTCAGTGAGATAGGGTGGATCAACCTCAAGAACCCTGGACCCAGAGATGTTCAACGTCCTAGTCAGAGAATTAGAATTAACTGCTCAAAGTCGCCAGTCCAGCATGTCATACCTACAGTGCCATCTGTAAGGAATTGTTCCACCAGCCATCCTGATTGCAACTCTGTGAGGAAAAGATTCAGATATGCGTAATGCTTCAGTTTCTCTGTAAGCAGGACGTGGGTCACTAGACCATAAATGGTGTGTCGATTGTTCACAGACTCCTCTAACAAACGCCTCCCTATGTTCCCTCAGCGCCCTCACAGCCGTCTTTCTCAGTTCCTGGAGTTGCAATCAAGCCGTGCGCTGTGACTCCTCTTGATGAGATCCAGGGTGCATTTTTCCTAATATTTGCTGAACTATGCAATGTGGCACACTTTCAGAAGACCTTGCACACTGTAGGATATTGAACACATTGGTGAACTTGCCGGAAAAGTGAATTGTTTATTATATGTATGCTTAGACCAAAATAAGTAAATAAATAAATAAAGGTGTATTTTGAAGTAAAGTGTCTTCCAGGAAAGAACTGTGGCTGTACAGTATAAATGGAGGGGATTTTATGTTTGGGACAACAGTGAGAGGTCAGAGAAATATGTATGAAGAAAATTATGGGGCTTTGGTCTACAGATTCCAGATGGACTGATGCGTTTTTATGAAGCTGCTAATCCTTATTTGAGGCAATGCACACTTCCTTTTACTCTCCTTTGTTATGACGTTTATACCTGTTTCACATTTTTAAAGGTTATTTTTACTTTAGAAGATCTTAGCAAGTCACATTCATCTAAAGCAGGGGTCACCAACTCCAGTCCCGGAGGGCCACGGTGCCTGCAGGTTTTCATTCTAACCCTTTTCTTAATTAGTGGCCAGTTTTTGCAGCTAATTAACTTCTTTTGAATGAATTTTATTTGACTTTCTCGTGAAGACTCAGACCCCTTAATTGTTTCTTTTTCCTTAATTAGCAGCCAAACATGACTAGCAAACTGTGTCCATCATACAATATCTGAAAATGAAGAAAGATGAAGGTCTCAGAAATGCAGATCTGCTCAGGTCCCCAAAACATGTTTACAGTGCTCTTAGAAAAGAGAAAATTAACAATTTTAAAAATGTCTGCTATTGTACAATGAGAGCTGCAACAAGCCATGGAATTATAAAGAACGGGTTTAATAAACGACAAGAATGAGAACCTAATTAAGTAGCTGGTTGGAGTGAAATTATTTGCCGTTTGAGGCCCTGACTTAGCTAGTCTTCTGTTGTTTCACACACTTCACATTTCATTTCTATTTGGGTGCCGTTTAAGGAAAGAAATTCAGGGGAACAAATCTTAAAAAACAAGTCAATTAAAATTAATTGAAAAGAAGTTAATTAGCAGCAAAAACAGCGCACTAGTTAAGGGAAGGGTCAGAATGAAAACCTGCAGCCACTGTGGTCCTCCAGGACCGGAGTTGAGGACCCCTGCTCTAAAGGGTAGTTTTAATGGTTGTAATTGATTCCCAGACCTATGCCTCCTCAAGTACATTCCATTGCATCTGCTCTCCGAGTGTCCGAGTGTTTTTTTTCACTGTGATTCCAATGCCTTTCATTCCTTTGGAAAACTTGAAAAACAGAAAGTCTCCAAGGTGAGATGGTGGCAGTGGTGGTCACCATTATATGTGTTTATGCATGGATAAGGAGGAAATGGGTTTAGTGCACTGGTTTCCATTCACAGTCCTGGGGGACTCCTGTAGGTGCAGGTTGTTGCTTAATCTGCTGGTCTTTTTTGTCTCTTGTTCAGTGTAACAGCAACATTGAGAGATTTGCATTCATATGAAATTTAGAAAGATTTACAGTTTTGCCATAGTTTTTATTTGTTTTGTTGTTTTTCAATGTATTCACCTTTTTCTGCGGAGTTTGTTCCCTTACTTGAATATTAATAATCCACAAAATAACAATGAAGAAAGTGTACACCAGGGCACACGATATTGAATAATGAAAGGCGCGACTTTAGAAATTTGGGTTTGCTAGATTTCATTGGAATGTAGGAAGCTTTTATACATGTGACACGGTGATAATTTTATGGGGTTTTTTTACTTTGGTTTTTAAGATTTTCACCCTCATCATTTCACTTTTCCAGATGTTGTGGTTATTGAATCTGTTATTTACTAATGACAGTGCCACAAACTGCACCCCAGCACCTGATCATAGCGTGTGATGGATGCTGATTTTTTTTTTCTGGCTTATAATGCTGTTTTTTCCATCAGCATCACAGAGACAAGGTATTGGTTAACTGTGCCATATAATATTTTTTACTCCCAACTCTTAGGGTTAGTGTTAGGGTTTGGGTTTTCAGTATTTTGAGTCAATAGTGGATGTACATTTTCATTCATCAACATCTGACATATTTAAAAAAAAATCAAAAGCCTAGTTCCAAAAGTGACGGAGCCTTTATTTTAAAGGGTATTGCAATAAAAATCCTCACATCACCCACAGATCCAAAGTAGTCTTGGCAAATGCCCGGAAATTCCAAAGGCATTAGAAGTAGCAACCTCCGATACTAAATAATAATCAAGTAATTTAATTTCACCAAGATTGAACATTGACTCTTTATAAGCCCTTTAAGCTGTAAAGCAAACCTATTTTGATTTTTGAGTTTATAAAATAAGATCTGTCTGAAAATCATGAGTTGCTCTGTGGTTAGAATCAAGCGTGCTTCGTAACAGTTACACAGTAAAGCCAAATCTATGTTTATGGCTCTATTTTACAATTACCAAATCGTGTTGATCTCACTTTTATTATAACTTTAATTTGAACTTGTTAAAGAACTTCAGCAATAGCATTATATTTGCTTTGTCTCTCGTATTCTGCAGGTGGCAGCAATGATCTATTAGCCATATTGTCAACTACCACATGAGAGATACAGCAACTCCCTTTTCGGAGGAGGCTATTTATTTTAAATGGATTTTGGGAATAAGGGAATTGTTTAGCTGAAAGGATCATAAGCTAGAGGCAGGGTAGTAGTGGGATATGTGAGCACATACTGCATTTTCTCATCCTGTATGTTTATAATAATACTATAACTGCATAAACAATGTTATTATAAACTGTGCATGCACATTATTTGATTACACTCAAGCAATTGTGACACTTGCTTAAAGTTTATCCTCCTTGTTGCAGCATTGTGTTATTATTATTATTATTAATTTTTTTTTTGTATCATTTCTGTAATTCACATTCATCAGATGCCCAACATAATGAAGAGTGTGTGAAAAAAAGAAGGACTGTCTGAGTGCTGGACAGCTTTGTTACACCATTTAAGCTGCACAGACAAAAACAGCAGGATTTTCCAGGTAAGGTAGGCAATTGATCAAAGTGTACGTGTGTAGTGTCTTTCAATCTGGTGACCATCTGAAAGTGTTTACTGCAGCAAATGAATACTGTAGGCAATACAAAGATGACAGTTATGCTAAACGTATCTCCAAGTACAAGGTGATTTTAAGACTCTTGCATACACAGAAATCGCCATATTATGGAGTTAATCTGCCCAGAAATTTACTGGGATTTAATCATATCGGGATTACCCAATATCGATAAATGATAGGCCCAGTGTACATCCTCAAAAATAAATAAAACGCAAGTGACCATTGATGCTACTTTATTTTTTCCTCTAAAAGTAAATTTGTTCATACTTCTGTAATGATTTTGTTTGGGTTTCCTGTACAGCTTTCCCCACATACATCTGGAATCATGGTGTGTCTGTGATCACAGTGGTAAAGTTTCATTCAGTTTTCTTTTCTTGTTTTGTAGGGATAAATATGGCCATTCCACCCTCCAAAAAAAAAAAAAAGAAGTGAGCAGCGACCCTTTTTTATGGGCTGCGGGAACAGCAGGGGCCAAAATCTATAGAAGGCTTTTTGCACAATATGAAGACCATAAATGTTTACCAATGGATTGTTCAGAAATGGTCCAACAAGTGTTAAACACAAAGAAGAGGAGGGACATCTGTCCACATCCTTTTCCAACAACAACTTTGAGCAAGTCAATCATACCATGATGCTGAAAAACTGGTGAGTGATTATTCTCAAAGTCAAATTCACAAAGCCAGTTCAGAATGGGAAGAATACTCTTATTTCACACACATGCAGAGCCATCCAGTACAAGGAAGGAGATGACTGAATCACAGCTGTTTATTACACTGTTAATTGCGGAAGTACATGATCAGTGAACATCTCTCGCATCCTTGCAAGATATTGATAAACAGGCCCTTGGAGTCAGATTTCTGTTACACTAAATTATACTGGTTGTTTTATCAATACTTAATCTTGCAGACAGAGAAGCAGCAGCAGAACTGGGTCACAGATCATGACGCTTTAATTAAAATGCTTTCCAAGAGTGTGAAGTGCAGTTAGCAAGAACAGAAGTCATTCAGTATAATCAATATCAGTTAGTTTCTTAGTTGGCCATGCTTCTGTTATCTTCAACACTGCGTCCCAACCTGTTATAAACCTTCATCCGCTTCTTTCAATCCTGTGCCGCTTCCTCCAGGTTTCTTCCCTTTACTCCCTTATCTCTTGATATCTCTATTAGGATTCCACCTCCTTCTTGGCCTTCCTGCTCTTTTTCCTACTGGAAACCATCTTTCCACTCTCCTTGCTGTCCTTAGGTAGTCCATGCTCCATACATACATTTAGTAACGAGGATTTGAGAGAAAATCTTGCACAACAAGCTTCTGTGCTTATTTATTTATTTAAAACTCTGGAGTAGAGCTTGATGCACACTTGTTTTTACTGCATCACCTGATTGCTTCTTTCACATTATTATTATTATTATTATTATTATTATTATTATTATTATTATTATTATTATATATTTGGCTGGTGCCATTATCCAAGATGACTTTTGTAAACAGAATACAGTGTAACTGTTTACATACAGTGCCTATAAAACGTAGTCACCCTTTTGGAAGTTTTATTGTTATACAACCTTAAATCTCAGTGAATTCAATTTGACTTTTTTGAAACAGATGAACAGAAAAATACTATTTAATGTCAAAGTGAAAACCTCTATAAAGTGGTCTAAATGAATTACAAATATAAAACACAAAATAGCTGATTACATACATATTCACCCCGTTCAAGCCACTAGAAGATGCACCTTCGGCAGCCATCTTGATGTTAAGTGGCAACTGCTTACACTAATAATGAACAAATAACATTTAACTGTAGTAGAGAATTCAAACACTATACTCAAACGCTAAAAAAAATTATCTCATTCCATGTACCGGCAATACAGATAGATTTGAACAGCAAAAACACTTCAAAAAAGAGAAGGAAATCCCATTACATGGTCACTATTAATATCATTAATTCATGAAACTACAGTATACAGTATACCAATAGCAGAACCACACCTCAACAATGTAAGAACTGGAGTGCCAGATTCATCATTTATCTTTATTAAAAATAAATAAACAGTTCAGATATCATGCCCCAATGCATATGCAGAATACCCCATACTTGTATCAAAATTAACCAAATAGAAAAAAGCAAAAAAAATATATATATATATATATATATATATATTAGGGCTGGGCAAGTTAATGTGTTATTCTCGTGTTAATACATGAATTAATCGATGCCGACAATTTTTTTATCGCACGTTAACGCAGTTTTTGTTGTTATTATTATTATTATTTTGAAAGCCTCAGTCTCGCTAGCAATCGATAGAGATCAGTGATCTTCTCGTTACGGTGCTTTTCGATAGAAGGAAAGTTAGCTTTGTTCATTTGGCCTCAATTCCCTGTGCATGCATGAGTAGCAAAGAGCAAACAGCTTCTAAAATGGCATGTGGAGAGATACCAAAGTGAATCCTTGAAGCAAAACTTTTTTCGTATTGTCGCTGAAGTGGGCTCTGATTTGCCAGACTCTGATTTTGATGCAAGTGATCTGGAGATGTAGGTCGAAAACAAAAGTGAGGTACCGGCATCAGCTGATCGGTCCCCAGTTGATCATATTGCTGAACACCTATGGCAATGTTTGCCTGGGGGACAGACAGGTACAAGCCATATTGTGTCTTACTGCAACTGCAAAGCTGCACGCACCTGGCTTACAAAGACAACCAGCCCACCGTGCATTCCTGCTGGCCGTCGAGCCGCTGCTACTACCAACAGGCATCAACAGCAGACAAAACAGGCAGCAACAGACATTTTATGTTGATTTATGTGTAAACATAGCTTTGTCTGCTAAGTTTTTTGGAAAAAATATTAGCCCTCAAAGAGTTGCTACTGAACATAGACTGTTTATGTTGCTCCCTGATAAACAACAACAACAACATTTATTTATATAGCACATTTTCATACAAAAAATGTATCTCAAAGTGCTTTACAAAATGAAGAATAGAAAAATAGAAGACACAATAAAAAATAAACATAAGTCAACATTAAGTAACATAGAATAACTAAGGTCCGATGGCCAGGGTGGACAGAAAAAACAAAACAAAAAACTCCCAAGGCTGGAGAAAAAAAAATAAAATCTGTAGGGATTCCAGACCAAGAGACCGCCAAGTCCCCTCTGGGCAATCTACCTAACATAAATCAAACAGTCCTCTTTGTATTTAGGGTTTTCATGGAAGGATTTGATGATGATGGTCACATAGACTTCTGGCTTTCAGTCCATCAATGTTGGTGCATCATGATGCTTTGAGTAGGTGGTGGTAGCGCAGGCCGCCACCACAAAGAAACAGAAAAGAAACAGAGAGAGTAGGGGTCAGTACGGATTTTGGAGCCACTATGAATAGTTATTATGATGAATTGAACATACAGAGTATCAGTATTAAGTTAAAGTGAAGTTATGAAAAGGCCATGTTAAAGTAATGTGTTTTCAGCAGTGTTTTAAAGTGCTCTACTGTATTTTCCTGGCGAATTCCTATTGGCAGGCTATTCCAGATTTTAGGTGCATAACAGCAGAAGGCCGTCTCACCACTTCTTTTAAGTTTAGCTTTTGGAATTCTAAGGAGACACTCATTTGAAGATCTAAGGTTACGATTTGGAATATAACATGTCTGGCATTCCGATATATAAAATGGGGCGAGATTATTTAAGGTTTTATAAACCATAAGCAGAATTTTAAAGTCAATTCTGAATGACACAGACAACCAGTGTAGCGACATCAAAACAGGAGAAATGTGTTCGGATTTTCTTTTCCTAGTTAGGATTCTAGCAGCTGCATTCTGCACTCGTTGCAAGTGATTGATGTCTTTTTTGGGTAGTCCTGAGAGGAGTGCGTTACAGTAATCTAGTCGACTGAATACAAAAGCGTGAATTAATTTCTCAGAAAATGTTTCTGCTGGTATCTGTTCAGATAAAAAAGAAAACATATTTAGAAATGTTAACTTGCTGTTGCTTGGAAGGTGCCTGTTATAATGTTGTGATTGTGGCTCTGGACTCTGAGGGTAACTTGTCTTTCTATAACAAACTAGAATAAATGTTAATGCCCTGCAGTGGTAAATAGCTTTGGTTTTATATTTGATTTGATTACATTAATGTTTAAGTTGAGATTTACAAGAAACATTTTAACTGCTACTATGTAAAGGGAATACTGCTGTTGAAAATACATGTATGTATTTTGTCACAAACTCCCAATTAGGAAGCAGCCATCAAGTCCTAAGGTGAGTGTTACTTCGCGAGGTGAGGGGTTGATTATGTGCATGATGTCTCTTTCTGTTTGCCTACAGAAGTAAAGAAGAAAAATAAGAATTCGCCTACCGTGCTTCCTGGTTCACAAAATGGCTGCGACAGCACCACACGCAACATCCATGACGCAACTTCTGGTTCTTGCACAGTGACGTTACTTCCGGCCATTTCTGATGTCATCACTTCTGGCCATTTCCGATGACATCATTTCCGTCATGTCACTTCCTTCCACCATTTTGTTTGATTGCATATAAAAACTCCATAAAAACAAATGTACTTTATCTTCTGTGATCAGATTTTGATTATTTTTGACCTCTTTTTACATCTTTGTCCATTGGACAATATATGTGGACATTCCACAACTTTTTTTGAACATTTTCTTGTGGCTTATTTTGCCTACACACACACACACACACACATATATATATATATATATATATATATATATATATATATATATATATATATATATATATATATATATATATATATATATATAGCTAAAAAACAAATCAAAAAGTCAAAATAAATTTCGGCACCAAATGCTAATATCTGGAGAGTGAGAACAATGGAATGGATTATATCTTGATCATTAAGTCCAGTAGGAGACAAGAGAGCCTGCAGTGTGCTAGTGCCCTGCCCGGGGTTTGTTCATGCCTGTGCTGGCTGGGATTGGCTCTAGCAGACCCCCGTAACCCTGTGTTAGGATATAGCTTTTTGGACAATGACTGACTGACAAGAGAGCTAGGGTCATCGGGTACAGTGTGTACCTCCAGTTGCAAGCTCAGTTCTGTTTTTGCCTCAATGCAAGACAAACAGTTTGGTGAAAATGGAGCTGAGCCAAAAGATGAAGCTCTCAATTTACTGATTGATCTACGTCATAAGCTTTGTGACCAAAAGAACTAAATTGTGGTGTGGCAAGCGGCTGCAATACCTCCCCCCAGGACGCTAGATGGCCGCCCCCCCTAAGGTGGAGCAGTGCCTCGGTTTCCCACAGGGCTCCCTGGGAATTGGAGTTGGGTGCAGCCCTGTTGGGTCCTGCAGGCACCGCCAGGGGGTGCAGTGTTTGGGACTCCTGAGCCCGTGTGGGCAGCAGATTCATCACACCCGGAAGTGCAGCCAGAACTCGGTGATCAAACACCTGGAGCACTTCCGAGTGAACTATAAAAGGAGCCAGCAACCACTACTCAGTGGCCAGAGTCGAGTGGAGGTTAAGGTTGCTTGGGAAGAGAGGTGGTGCCAAGGAGAGGAAAGTGCTTATTGTACTGGTGTGATTAGTGCTGGGACTGTGTATTACCTGTGGGTCATGGGGAAGATGTGTGCCCACAGGGGAAGAAAATAAATAGTTTACGTTATTGTACATGTGCCTCCGTGTCAATCTGTGTCGGGTCAGGCGCTATATAGCGTCAAGCTTACAGTGGATACAAGCATCAGAAATTAGTTTCTTTTGCAGAGTGTCTGGGCTCAGTCTTGGAGATAGGATGAGAAGCATATACACTTGGGGGGAGCTCAAAGTAGAACTGCTGCTCATCTGCATTAAAAAGAGGCAGTTCAGGTGGTTTAGGCATCTGATGACTCCTGAGCACCTCCTTGTGTAGGTTTTTCTGGAATGTCAAACTGGAGGGAGGAGACCATTAGGGCAGACCCAGGACTTGGTGGAGAGATTATAATTCCCAGCTGACCTAGGAACATCTTGGTATTCCCTGAGAGGCGCTGGAGGAAGTGGTGGAGAAAATGGTTGTCTGGGCGTTATTGTTGAAACTGCTGGCCACGTGACCTGGATCCAGATAAGTGGCATAAAATAGATGGATGGATATATGCACAGGTGAGTGCCTTTTTAAACAACATCTTATCAGTTTGATTTGCCTCAGGTGGACTATAATCAAATTGTAGACACATCTCAAGAATAAGAGTACATGCTGAAGTTGAATGATTTGACTCTAAGACATTTATGTCTTGAAGAAGTGAACCAGAGTCCTAAATGTTTGATGTGAATTAATAAAACCTTTCAAATATTTTCTTAGAGTTTAAGTACTTTAAAACAAAAGCAAAATTCAGAAAAAATAAAAATGGAACAAAAATCACTGGCACACCCATCAATCTGTTTACTTGTCTGTTTTTACTGTCTGCTTATTTATGCCATGGATGACTTAGCCGTGCAGCAACAAGAGTATTGCCAGCCCTTTCACTCTGCCAGAGTTAGACCAGGTAAATGATAGCAGCCAATCAGCTTTGAGGGGTGGGCAATGTGCTGCCAACAGCTTCACAACCAAGCCCTGGCAAAGGAGTACTTAGAGGTGAGGCTGCAGCGAGAAGAGAAAGAAGCTCCCCTGTGTGAAAAGGGTCCTGCTCATAGCAGAAAGAGAGGGGGTATAGGGTGGCAGTGGTCACAGGTAAATGTAAGGACCATACTCCACCAGCAATGGAGACAGACAGAGGTGACCTCACCATTCAAGCAGGAATGTCACTTCAGAGATTTGTTGTCAGTACCCTTTCCAAAATGCATAGAATGACAAGAAAGAAATTTGGGGGCTAGTGCTGGAAAAGAAGTCAGTCAGTGGTATTTCACAGATACAGCCAACCCCACAGGAAGGAGAAAAAGGCAAACTACATTACATGGTGACAGATTTAAATAAGGGGCTGGTGTGGCATGGAGTATGAGTGGCTCCTTCATAGGTTGAGTGGTATCTGTAGGTGTCCACAAATAATAATGAAGAAGACCAAGCACTGTATCACCCAGACAGAATGTCAAATTCCCTGGGACTGCTGGTCCTCAAGAGATGGCTGGACAGAGGATTTGGATGGTTACATCTTCACTGTAGTGTTGTGGGGGCAGCAAATGAGGCCCACTTCATGAAGTGTTTATCTGTTTGTATTTCTTTTAGCTTTGATGAGAAGGTGAAGTGTGTTAGACAGCCACAAGTTTAGGAAGCCAATAAATGCCAGATGGGTTATTCTTATTCACTGCCTCCATTCGCCATCCTTCTGTTCTATTACAATATGAAAAATTACATCACTCATCTCTAAAGATGTACTGGCAAAAAATATGAAAAAACACTTTTTTTTGTTCCATTTTAAGCAGTACTGTGACTTCCAGTAGTTAATTATGATCTGTTTCAGCGCATCTCCAGACTGTGCCAAATAACTTGGCATCACTTGTGATGCTGGCAGAAGTGCTAGGAAAGCCTCCTGACTCGAAGTGTTTTTGGTAAAATATCAATGTTGGAAGGCAGAGCTTCTTATTAAGATATGCAAAGAATATCTAAGCACCATTTCTCAGGTGATGAGTCTTTTCTAATGTACCGTGTGTTTAAAAATGAGCTCAGATCTTTCTCGAATCTCATGGGCAAAAGTAGAGCTCTCTTTAATAATGATCTGGGCACAACATGTCTTTGCCTTGGTGTGGAACTAAAAGTTGGCAATCCACGAGAGGCTCTCTGGTTTTATATCATCACTAACACATCTAATCAAATGCTGCTTGGTTGTTTGAAATATTTTTTAAGTTACTACTTGAAGACAAAATTCAGTACTTAACAGCATGATAGACCTTACAAGCAAAACACTATGGCAGGAAATGTTGCCATCCAACTATGCACTTAATACATCATCACATGTGGGCTTAGAAACGTCTGGTGGAAGACAAGGAACACAGAGGCACATAGGCACACTCATTCACTTCGAAGGCCTGTGGAGAAGCATCTAGCTGCAGATCCAGGAGCTCTAGTGAACAGCCAATTAGATTATTGTGATTTACACAGAAAAAACTCCAAGAAGGGTCTGCCTTGCGGGCCACAGAATGATATGACTATCCTACTAAAAGACATGCCTGCTACAAGAGACACCAACTCGATAGTCATTATTACTCCTGAGTAACATAAACCTCCCACAACCCTAAACTTAACCCTAACTGAGTGTAGGTGCAGAATACTGTGAACAATTCTCAGTTAAATACAAGTATAGATTATACTGATTACTAAACACAGAATTGGCACACTTATAAATACAGATTTATTTAAACACATAGAAAACAAGGTACGAGGGGGAGTCAAGCAAAAGTTAGAAAATAGGATTTATTAGAAATTGAAACAAACCTTAACAAACTGATAATGCCATTTCTCAATGGAATCTCCACCCTTCTTAATGCACTTGGGCCACCTGCCTGGAAGTGCCTGGATTCCAGCAGAATAAACGGTTGTGTCTTGTCCTCTCAACCACTGGTGCACCGCTTTCTTCACATCATTATCTGTCTTGAATTGCCGACCACCCAGATGTTTTTTTAGTGGTTCAAAACGGTGGAAATCACACAGAGCCAAATCTGGCAAATAAGGAGAATGTGGTAATACCTCAAACTTCAGTTTCTTAAGACAAGCCTTGGTGTTCTTAGCAGTGTGTGGGAAGGTAGGTGGGCATTGTCTTGCTGTAAAGGGACTCCTTGAGACAGCAGTCCCTGCCACTTGGATCAAATAGCAGACTTCACAATGGTCTTCAGCAAGTCACGGTAACTTGTACTAGTGACTGTAGTACCCCTGTAGTGTTCGATAATAACTCGGGTGCACAAGTGGTGGCGAGGGCAAGATTCTGCTGGAATCCAGGCACTTCCATGAAGGTGGTGCAAGTGCATTGAGAAGGATGGAGACTACACTGATTAAACATAAAAGGAAACCAACAATATCTTTCCATTAATTAATTCATAAACTATGACCAGTTAACAATGGTGGAAATTAAAATTGTAAAACAGAAAATCAGTCTCATTCCTGAAGACCTCAGCCAACTGGCTGCCTACCCACTCCTAGGTTTTCCATAGCGGAGTTGGTGCTGTCCGTCTAATCTGATGAGAGGATCTTTGCATTCGATGATCCCAATGCTTTTTTATTCAAGATGACATTTCCATATTCAGGAGAGCAGCGACACTAAGTCCCACATCTGGATACCAAGAACAGAAACAGAATAGAGGAGGGTTAGATATGGTTTTAAAATCTTGTGATACTTATACTTCTGTACAAATGACTAACAAACAAAATAAAAGTGGCGATAAAAACCAACATGACATTGCAGAAATACATAACAATAATTTAACACTATTAAATAGATTTTATGTGCAAAAAACATTGAAATTGAATTTGCCATATTCAAAACCATCAAATGAAAACAGCAATATCACAAGTCTGCAAAATTAAGCTCATAAAAATGTGAATAGTTTTATTTGCACTCGTATACACAATAAAAACAGTGGCTGGAATGTGGCTGGAATGTTTCCATTATATCACATTTAAGTGCAAATTTGAAAAGAGACTTAATTAAAACTTAACTAATTACACAGTTTATTCTTATATACAATATTGTTCTAAATTAATTTGAATTTAAATTATTTATTCAATCAAATATTTTAGACACCTTTGTAAATCAAGCAACAATACATAAAACAAAACTGAGTGCCATTATGAAAAGTGCTGCACATCCACTCTCTGACACACTAACATGGAAAGGGGGTTCTCAGTTTTTGCTGTTTTACTGGTGCATTCCTATGACTCATCCAGCAATAGTATGCCATCTTGCTGACATTTCAACATCCCCGCTACCTTCTTTCCATATCCTTGATATCCTTCTCTAAGATTTTCAGGAAAACATTCCAAAGGCAAATCCAAAAAGTGAACTTTTTTTTACAATTTCTTTATAAATTGGATCTTTAATATTGCCTACAAACTTTGAAAGTACATTTTTGAATGACAGTTAAACCTCTCGTTCTTTCATCACACCATTAAATTTGTGCCACTGAAATCAATTTTCAAAAATACCCTCTTTCAATTTAGTCTCAGACAAACCTGGAAACTTTTGGTACAAATACATAAAACAGGTTACGGGTATAACAAACTGCCTTATTAAACCAAGCTAATTATGAAGCAGTGTATCTGGATCCACCAAGCTAGGTCTGATGATGCTTTTGGCACCAAGCTGCAGCTTTCTTCTAGATGTCCATTCCTTCTGAACCCAATGTCATTTTTTGGCTCTGCTGTGCCACTAAACTTTGCACTTTTGTAAGCCCTGACTGCTGATCCAGTAATATACAGAGAACTTCCATCCATCCATTATCCAACCCACTATATCCTAACTACAGGGTCACGGGGGCCTGCTGGAGCCAATCCCAGCCAACACAGGACACAAGGCAGGAAACAAACCCTGGGCAAGGCGCTAGCCCATCGCAGGGCACATACACACACACACACACACCCACCAAGCACACACTAGGGACAGTTTAGAATTGCCAATGTACCTAACCTGCATGTCTTTGGACTGTGGGAGGAAACCAGAGCACCCGGAAGAAACCTATGCAGAGAACATGCAAACTCCACGCAGGGAGGACCCGGGAAGCGAACCCAGGTCTCCTAACTGCGAGGCAGCAGCGCTACCACTGTGTCACCGTGCTGCCCGTGTCTGCAACATGTACCTGTATAATCAAACGTGTGGTAGCGACACTAATATTTTTGTTCTTGGTGAGAATGTAGATAGATAGATAGATAGATAGATAGATAGATAGATAGATAGATAGATAGATAGATAGATAGATAGATAGATAGATAGATACTTTATTAATCCCAAGGGGAAATTCACATACTCCAGCATCAGCATACTGATAAAGAACAATATTATATTAAAGAGTGATAACAATGAAGGTAAAACAGACAGACAATTATTTTGTATAATATTATAGTTTACCCACCCGGGTGGAATTGAAGAGTCGCATAGTGTGAGGTCTCCTCAGTCTGTCAGTGCAGCAGGACAGTGACAGCAGTCTGTCGCTGAAGCTACTCCTCTGTCTGGAGATGATACTGTTCAGTGGATGCAGTGGATTCTCCATGATTGACAGAAGCCTGATCAGCGCCCGTCGCTCTGCCACAGATGTCAAACTGTCCAGCTCCATGCCTACAATAGAGCCTGCCTTCGTAACAAGTTTGTCCAGGAGTGAGGCGTCCTTCTTCTTTATGCTGCCTCCCCAGCACACCACAGCGTAGAAGAGGGCGCTCGCCACAACCATCTGATAGAACATCTGCAGCATCTTATTGCAGATGTTGAAGGACGCCACCCTTCTAAGGAAGTATAGTCGGCTCTGTCCTCTCTTACACAGAGCATCAGTATTGGCAGTTATTTTATTATCAGTATTGGTAATGTTGGTGATCTGTTATATTTATAGGGGACTTAAAGTGTAATTTAATTGGAAAATGAAGACTTTGTTTCATGCGGCGTAAAATAAATGTGCTTGTGCGACACGGATGGGCAGCTTGACAAGAGGCAGGGTAATTGATACTTCGACACTCAGACTCTCCTCATTTGGTATGAAAAACCATTCAAATATACCAGTTACATTTTTTTATGTAAGATACTGTAACAAGGTTTCTGCAAAGACGTAGAATGTACTACCGCATTTCCCACTCACACATATTGGAATGAACAGACGTACTGTGACATGACACAGGAATCCCATAAATCCACACTCCTCCCATAAATGCAGACTTTGTACGACAACAGTTGACTGAAATCAAAGCACTATATGGTGCTACTTTTCACAAATTGAATAAACTAGAGCCCAGTTTCAGCACAAGCAAGTCACCCATCATGACCAGTGCAAATTATTGGAAAAAACATCAAAAACATGCAAATCTGATACACAGTGGTGTAGCTGCACTTGGTGCCAGATGAGGGACGTCACAGGAGAGTTTCAAAGAGTTTCCCAATCTAACTCTGCTGCAGGCAGGATTGTTTAGGATGGGGTTTACTGGGGACTTTTAAGCTGAGTTTAATATCTTGCCTTTTGCCACTGATTATTGATTACTAGCCGTTCCTTTGGCTCCGCCTGCACAGTAGTGAATCAGGACAAACTTTAAAATTCAATAAACAAACAGGTATCACTTGCAAAGTGGAGGCAAAGTACGCTTGAACATGTGGCAAGCATACCTAAATGTCAACTAAAATGTCAACATGTAATTTTTTCTAAATAACAATCTGAATCTTATGTAAATATTAAGCTTAAAAAGTCTGAATAAGCATAACCTGTCCAATATTGAGGTGTTCATAAGAAATGTAATAATGTATTTCCTGGGTTTAAAGTACATTATAAGCATGAATAGTTATGTCAGAAACTTGAAATACCAATATGTGTGCTGTAATCTAAATGTTTAAAGTCTTAATATTCTCGAGTGTGACAGAAAAGAATCAAAAATACTGTCCTGTAAATTGATACCCCACATCCTTATGTTTGACATTTGTCATTTTTAACTTTCTTGCAGTGGCTCTTAGAGGGCCAGGGCCACCAGTAAAGAATCACATATCTAAAATATTATCATATTTGTGATCATAAACCTTAAAAGAGCATTAAAAAAGTCATTGCACATTTCCCCACTTTTTCAGAGATTTGAGAAAAGGAGTAAATCTGACCTGTCGTATCACATTAGGGGGTGAACTCCTGGGGGTGGTTGATGTGACATGCACAGCTTCATGTCCTTCCGATTATTTTAGCTGGAGACAACTATTGATTTACTCTTTATCATCTGGGTATCATTTCCTGCACAAAAAATAGTTTAGAAATTGCCAACATTTATTGGAGGGTCTAGAGCACCAAAAATATGGAAGGACCCCAAAACGTTCAATGTCTTGCACAACTAGACATCAAGACGAGCAGAACGGTTTATCATGTGGGTTTATCCTCATACCGGGGAGTCAGGAGGCGCTGGTCAAAACAAAGTAAAGTGATTTTAAAATGCTCAAGATCTTTCACAAAAGAACAAAGGGGTTGAATATAATAAAAAAAAAAAATCCAAAAGTGGGAATATTATTTGTTTTTTTGGAAAGATTGCTGTTTTAAGGGGATCAGTTTAAGTACTTTCATAAAATGGTTATCTTTTTTCTTGAATTAATCAAAGGACCAAATTTTTGTGAAAACATATACTGTACGTTCATGTTATCTTTCTTATGATGGTATGTTTTATTTTCTTTTATTCATGTTTATTTTTGTATGATGACCTTGATCTTATGTTGTGATATTAGTTCACTTAAATATACAGAGCATTTACATGCACCCGCAAAACCAGGATAAGTTGAGTAACCCAATTTGGGCAGAAACCTGGTGCCTTAAAAATCCGCGTTTACATGGCCAAGTATGCTTCTGGAGTTCTTCCTTTCCCAGTCTTTCCAACTGCACAAAGAAAGAGTTAAAAGTCGTCATTGCCCACCGTGAATCCTGTGATAATTTACTTGTGTTATTTTTTTTAAATATGTTTAGTCCTTCATCTGCGGTGAAGAAATTAACATTCATGTTGTGATCCGCTGGGTTGGCCACTTTG
Source organism: Polypterus senegalus (assembly GCF_016835505.1). Taxonomy (NCBI): domain Eukaryota; kingdom Metazoa; phylum Chordata; class Cladistia; order Polypteriformes; family Polypteridae; genus Polypterus; species Polypterus senegalus. The sequence goes on from NC_053154.1 coordinate 288,076,732, forward strand.
AGCAGCTGTTTAAAGCTGATCCTCTAGCTAGGACGTTGGAAAGCTCTGGGTCAACAGTTCTTGAGGCTGACCCTCCAATTAGCTGTGCACCACCCAGTCTCACTGAGATGGTACAGATGGTAAACCACAGGAGTGGAGGGAAGGCTGCAGGGATCTGTGGTAACTGCGGTGAACTTCTACCAGGCTGGTGGTAAGGCTGTCCTCCTGGCATTGCAAGCAATCTTTGGTTCCATTTGGGAGACCGGCATCATCCCAACTGACTGGAAAAAAAGGACTGGCTTTACATGGCATTTGATAACCAGCACATATAAACGTTAAAAATAACTTGGTTGGCCAGGTCCCTGAGATTAAAGTGTTTGTGTCTTATTTTTCGATTGTCTACCCTAGCCCTTACCCTTATCTTAACCCCTTTAAACAGGGCCCTGAGGTTAAGGATAGATTTATCACTCGTGTCCCTGATGTTAAAGTTTTGTTTCTTGCCTTTTGACGATTGTATTTGTATGTATTTTATTGGGATTTTTGTAGTTTTGTTGTATGGGTTTTTGTATGTGATGAGTGTTGAATGTAATTTGTTTTAGGTTAGGGATCCTAAGAGATGGCCATCAGGGATGATATGAAATGGGGACAGTGTTGTTTTTATTGGATCCCAATTTTGTTAAAAATATTTTATTGTGTTGATATGGTTTTTATTAATATAGCAATGTAATTTCAGTTCCAGTCTGTTGTTTGGGTTCTTTTAATATCTAGATAAAAAGATTTTTTTAAAATATCTATATTAATTATAATTTAAAATATTTGGATTTTGACCAATGAGGGGGAATGAAAATCAACCCCTTATTAGAATCAAAAATAGGAAAGATAATTTTTTTTTTAATTAATATATTGAAATTTACAATTGAGGATACTGTATGTATAGCACCTGTAGATAGACATTATAATGGAAACAATTAGTAGGATGGGTGGGACTTTTGAAATAAAAAATGTATAATTTGAGTATGTGGATCCATGCGATTTCAATATGGCCTTCGGGCTGATATCCCCTACCCTAAACCTTACCCATAAGGATAGATTTATCACTCAGATCCTTGATGTTAAAGTTTTGTTTCTTGTCTTTTGACTTTTGTTTATTGTGTTTATTTTAACCTGCATTCTTGTATTTTGTTGTATGGGTTGTTGTGTGTTATTAGTGTTTAATGTATTTTGTTGTAGGACAGGGATCCTAAGAGATGGTCACCAGGTACTATATGGAATGGGGACAGTATTGATTATACTGGATCCCAGTTTTTTCAAAAAGAATTTATTGTGTTGGGATGGTTTTTAACAGTATAGCAATGTAATTTCAGTTCTGGTCTGCTGTTTGTGTTCTTTTAATATTTAGATAAAAATATATATTTTTAATATCTATATTAATTATAATTTGAAATATTTACATTTTGACCAATGGGGGGTATTGAAACTCAACCCCTTAGTAGGGATCATAAATATGAAATATAATATTTATGAGAATTGGATATTTTTAATTCATAATTGATGATATGTATAGGACCTGTAGATAGACTTTTGAATTGTAACAATTAGTAGGATGGGTATGGCCTTTAAAATATTTTTTTTTTATAAATAGAGTCAGTGTACTTATACAATTTCTGATATGGCCTTAGGGCTAATATCCCCTACCCTAATTCTTACCCATAGTATAACAACTGGTTATACTGGTGCCCATTGGAATCAAGCCCACCTACTGTTCTTGGAGATCCATGTTGTCTCCGTGCTGCTATACCCGCTGTAGCATCCAGAGGTGTGCTCTAAGTGTTGATAAATGTTATAGCGATTGCATTTTTGTTCACATTGTGCTAAAGTTAAAAGAAAGATCAGTCAATAATACTGTAGGTTAGAGTCCGGGTTATCGGGTTAGGTGGACGGCGCATTAAAGAATCGGAAGCAGCTTTTATAATCAGTGATGGAGTGTCCACCGTGCCGGCCCGTCCACACGCTTTGAGACACATCGTGCCATTTCAATCACAGGCGTACCCGTCAGTTGTGCGGTGGGCTGCCGCGAGCAGAACTATGCAGGCGCGGGGAGTGGAGAGTGTGGGTGTTTGAAGTGGGGTGCAGCTGTATAAAAAGACGTGAAATAGGCCGGGGTAACGGCATTGAAGAGTAGATTGCTAAAATCATAATTCCGTTAAAATAAATATTTAAACATATTGGGATAAAGCAGGTAAAGTACATGGATGAATGGAAAACAGATTTTGCTTCCTAAAAAAATATTTTTTTAGACATCAAAGAACTGTGAACAACTTTTATTGATCTTGCAACTTATTTAGTAGGGATAAAGATCAAACAGAGGGAGACGTTTAAGTGATATCGCACGTCTACTTAAGGTTTAAGATCGCATAGGAGCCGTGATTGGGAGAACTTGCTAACAATCCTCTCGGCTGAGCTGCGCTAATTACGCCTACTGGCTTGAAGGCAAACTCCATTGTGACAGCGAATGATGACGCCTATGTAGTGACACAATCTATCGGGTCGAGTGTCCTTATGCTGCTATAATCACTCTTATTTTTGTGTACAAAGTAGCACCGAAATTACCTATGCAGATCACATCCTCATGCCAGCAGACACATTTCTGCATGAATAGTTCGAAAGCCAGCTCCTGTTTTCTCTCCCAACCCCCGTTATTAATGAACGCTTCGCCCATCAATAACTGGGTTCTCTGGTGCTCCGCCATTCACCAGCCTTTGTCCCATACATTTTTTTCTCTTGCTCTGTTTCTTTGTAACTGATTAGAATACGAGGGAGAATGACAGACGCTGCATGGACTCTTCTCTTCGATGAATTAGCGTCCCGCGCGCAGCGGGTTCATATTCAGTGTATTTTGGCTCCTACACTTCGTAACCGTCAATTGGGACGTGGATTTATTGTTGTTATTATTAATTATTATTATTATTATTGACTAATGCCTTTATGCTTGGAGGATTACAACGTTCGACAATGTATTACATTTGTTCTACCAATTGGAGCGCAGGAAGATGAAGTAGGCTAATTCGTTAATCTTCACACGGTGTCAGTTGCTCGATTTAAACCCACAATCTCATGGTCTAAAGCCCAAAGCCTTAACCACTATGTCACACTTGGGAATACGAAAAATGAACGAAAGGCTGAATTAACAAAAGCTGGCATAGTGCCAACTATGTATCAGGCGTCCGGCCAGGGCGATTTCCTGCTTTCTGCCCAATTATACAAGCAGAGGCAGCTTTATAAAATTATTCTTTTACCGGCTATAACGGTGCAGTTTTATGGTAGTCCGGTCCCTTTCAGAGGTCTGTGCGGAGTGTTTTGGTGCTTTGTGTTTTGATTACAGTACTGCAAAACTGGCTTCGGTTTACTCTTTTGATTAATCTAGGATGGCTTCATCTGGGTCCACACACACAGGCTCCTTCAGACTAGAGCGATGCCACAGGGTAACCATTTTTCATTCCCAAAAGACCCGTCGACAGGAAGGTTCCGGAAAGATCTTTTATTTTATTTACACCCGTAACAGACTCCATCAAGGCAGATTAAGACCCCTACATGTCCCGGGGTGGCTTAATGAGTTAAACTCTCACTCTTTATGTTGGCATGCGGACATTCAGTTCTTTCCATAAGCGTGGTCGGTGTCTCCTTTGGAGATTAATACTTGGTCGTTTCCACGAATTTGCATGGGGTTGGGGTTTGGGGTGTATAACAAGATGAAAATTCCCCATGCCTTCAGCTAGATCCGGCACTGCTCCACACCGGCTAAGTCAAGTCAAGTTGGGGAGCATGTCCCACCCTCCGGAAATGACCCTCTATCTGTCGCAGCCAGGTGTTACGTGGACAATGAGGATCTTACAAGCTGGATCACCCTCGGGGAATCTCACTACATGGCCGTACTTCCGTAACTGACGCTCCCTCACAATGCAGGTAATGTGCTTCATTCGGGATTCCATGAGCAACCACTCATTCGACACACAGTTAAACCAATGGTACACAAGGATTTTCCGGACAGACTCAGTACCAAAGGAGTCCAGGCTTTGGCTAAGTGGCTTTCTTAACTTGTTAGTGTCCTGCTAGAAAGTCTACCGCACATGAAAGATTTCACTTTTCTTTTATAAATTTTAGGGACCTTTTCAAACTCCATAGAACTAACTTGGGCAGCACGGTGGCGCAGTGGGTAGCGCTTATTCGTCGCAGTTAGGAACCCGTGCTTGCTTCCCAGGTTCCCTCCGGGTAAAATTTAGGTGCTTTGGCGATCCTAAATTGTGCCAAGTGTGTGTTTGGTATGGGTGTGTGGGCTGGCGCCCTGCCCGGGGTTTGTTTCCTGCCTTGCACGCTGGGATTGGCTCCACCGGACCCCCGTCATCCTGTAGTTAGGATATAGTGGGTTGGATGATGGATGGAAGAACTAACTTAATATGTAAATAACACTTCCCAGAATTCAATGGAGGAAGTTAAAAGAACCAGTATTTGTAAGAGACTCTTCTCAAAACCGGCCCGGGCATCCCTCAATGAGTGAGGTGACGAGGTCGACCCACTCGGCCATTATTCATTGTAATTTTCTTAAAATTTGTGATGAGTACGCGGCTCGCTACTTGCTATGAGTCTATGATTTGAACTCGATCTAAACTTTCGCCAAACTTAAACTGCACACTGTTGTTCAGACACGACTTAAAATTTGACGACATGCTTGGAAATAAAATTTAATGAAAAATAAAAATTTAGTAACACGACTTATTGGAGTACATGTTAAATGTCAATGTCATGTCCAAGTGCCAGTACCCTAGTAGTCAAGTAGCTTACGCGGTTCGCTGAATTTAGTAGCCACTTCACCAACAATACTGTTAGTGTCAAATTTGGCTTGGATACTTTTCTCCACCGACATCAACATGAACGCCTCAAGATGTTCTTGCGTCATTGTGCTTCTCAGTCAGCTTTTGATTCTCTTCAATGCAGAGAATGATCTTTCACACTGCACTTGCGACACAGACAGCGTTAGCAGTAGCGTGTAGGCAAACCCAATGCTCTTGTAAGCATCAGTTAAGAGGTTTAACCGGAGTTGCACCTTGTAATGTATATGCTAACCAAAATGTAGCGGTATCGAAACAGAAATGGCAGTTTTGACCATATTTTTCGCTGCAACGTTGTGTACTAACAACTAAAACAACTTGATGACGTAATACGGTATATTATATAGGACTATATAAATGGCAATACCGGACAGATAATGTTTAGTAGTTTATAAAATTAATTTTAATGTCAAACAGTAACCAGAACATACAATTTATTTCATTTAAAGGCTGGCTCATGACCAGACCAGAGTCCGCGGCCCAAATGCCCTAATGGCCAGTCCGCCTTTATCCGCTTCAATTGTTCCGTCCTGGGTATGACATTAACCTGCATCCAGCCCTACAAGCAGGTCTTAAAGGGAACACTCGGGGGTTGGTGGCAGGACTGGCTCTCCAGTCACTGTACCAAAACCTCACATTGTTCCCGTGTGCTGCTGAGGCGTCACCCACTGCACTCGGGTCTCAATCCGGGTGGTTCGCCGTGAGGTGGGTGTGGTAACTCGCTGTGATCAGCGCATGCTCAAAACCTACAACCTCCATTTGTAAGCGTGCAGAGGGTCAATTAGCCAGGCTAAGACACCTCAAATATAATGCGAAATCCCCCAACAACGCTGTCGGATTTAATTGGGACGGTAGTCAGGCTAAGATGCAAATGCAACCGGGAGGCACTTTGGTAAGGACGGCACTGTCAATTTACTTATATTTTAACACTAGTAAAATACCCGTGCTTCGCAGCGGCGAAGTACTGCATTAAAATTTTTATTAAGAAGAAAATTAAACCTTTTTAAACTGAGGGAAAATATACCAATAATTATTTGTTAAGAATCTCTTTGTATACCACATTGTGAGTTCGGCCCTCCGGTTGTAATATGACCAAGCTGTGCACTAAGCTTACTCTTAACCATGCAACGTACAGTTGGCCATGTGAACAGTAATCTTGTCTCAAATCTCACAGCTTGGATTGCTGCTGTCATAATTGGTTTGAGTTTCATAGTTTGTTTCAATTACGACAATATTTGCAGGACTTGTGTTGAAGTGACATTCGGCATCTGTCAAGCATTTTAAGCATACAAACGGTTTCATCGATAACTTCACATCCAGCTTTTGAGAGTTTAAACATTCATAAACATCAAAGTGTCCACTACTGAAATCGTCACCTGTGAATCTAAGATGTTTAAGAGGCATTGGCGGTTGTCGAAAGGTGTAAAATATTTGGCCATTTCTGTACACTTGAAAGAGACAACCGAACAATTCAGCAGCAGCCATCAACTCACATGCAGATGCATAGGTGAAGGGCTTAAGCATTTCACTCTTATAGTGCTCCTGTGTAGTATAAATATCTCCTGTACCGTCATCAGTCCACACCTTAAACATGTACCAGTCATTCAATACATAAGACACAATGTGCCTCCGGATATCAAGAGTGAGCCTGATATGGCCGTGCAATATGTAACAAAGAGAATGGAAAAGGTAGGTGCCATCTCCGGGCATGGAAACCACTCGGTAACTGACAGTTCTTTGATCGATGGTGATCACCTCAATAGACATGTTAATGCGGGTACGGTTGGAATGATAAAGGAAATGGGTACCTGAACAATGTAAAGTAAGTCTAAAATACCTACACAATAACTATAATTGTAATAAACGAACAATTAAACAGCGGAGAAGCCGTGGATTAAATAAAAAGGCTGTAGTTATCAGTAGGGAGACGTGAATTCCGTGGAGAAGCAAGGAAGGAAATGTAGAGACTGGAGCGTCGGACGGCCTTATATAGGCAGGCAGCCAACAACGTGAGAGGCGTTGGGATGGGGGACCCAACACCGCCTCACACGGTGACCGAGGTGCAGGCTATGGACGTATATATGTAGGCAAGTAGGATTCAGTTAGCGTTGGGAACCCGCGTACCAAATTTCTTGAAGATGGGCCCATAAGTAACAAAGACTGCTGAAAAGTTCAATATGGCGGCCGACAGTGGCATCATACCACCGAAATAAGTACGTACATTGGTTTCGGTTAGCGCAGGGAAGCTGTCTACAAAATTTCATGAAGATGGGGCCATAAATAAGAAAGTTCAACTTGGCGGACGTTGTTGAACGTTATGACCGTTACGCGTAGAAATTAGAAATGAAACCTGCTTAACTTTTGTAAGAAAGCTGTAAGGAATAAGCCTCTCAAATTTCAGCCTTCTACCTACACGGGAAGTTGGAGAATTAGTGACGTTGGAAAGTTCAATATGGAGGCCGACAGTGGCATCATACCATCGAAATAAGTACATACATCGGTTTCGGATAGTGCAGGGAAGCCACCTACCAAATTTCGTGAAGATGGGGCCATAAATAAGAAAGTTCAAAATGGCGGATGTTGTTGACCGTTATCGACCGTTATGACCGTTATGTGTAGAATTTCAAAATGAAACCTGCTTAACTTTTGTAAGTAAGCTGTAAGGAATAAGCCTGCCAAATTTCAGCCTTCTACCTACACGGGAAGTTGGAGAATTAGTGATGAGTCAGTGAGTCAGTCAGTCAGTCAGTCAGTCAGTCAATGAGTCAGTGAGGGCTTTGCCTTTTATTAGTATAGATTACGAAGTAATAAAAAAGTTAAGTGTTAACGCTAGGAATTGCATAATTCTCGTTTAGTTATTTGGCTGACGTCTTTATCCAAGGCTACATACGACATTTATGATATGATTGGTTACATATCTTCTGGTTTTCCAATTGGAGCACAGACAGGTGAAGTGATTTGCTCATGGTAGCAGGATTTGCACCCCAACCTCAAGATTTGAGGTCCAAAGCCTTAACGACTACACCACACTGCCTGCCTTAATTATATACAGTAGTAGCTTTTAAAAATTGTGAGAAAATACTGGCACGGTGCGACAGACAATTCAGATGAAAAAAAATTCAGCAGTAATGAATGTAAAGAGCATAATCATCAGGACATTGATGATGGTGAATAAAAGAGGAAAGGCTTTGCGTAGTTTTAACGCCAGTTTAAATGTTAGTCCATTTGAGAGATGCTTATACCCGGAACTAAATCTTTAGCAATGCATTCACAGTTGCAGTTGTGTTGCCATCTTGAACAATTTTACTTTGCCACATCGGTGTCTCCTATGCTAGTTTGAGGATTATTATTATTATTGTTGTTGCTGTTGCTGCTCTTGAATTGTTATCGATGTGATAACCTGTCATCTTTGCCCCCACCTCATAAACTTTATAACGGGTCTGTGCGTCTGCACATCTCACTGTATTGTAATGGAGCGACGTGCTCCTCAGGACAGGTCCAAACCCGGGGCGCTACAGTACATACAGCGCATCCGGAAAGTATTCACAGTGCATCACTTTATCCACATTTTGTTATGTTACAGCCTTATTTTAAAATGGCAATGTATATGTCCCTGTTATATGCCATGGGATTTGTAAAAGCAGTGTTAATGTTTGTCATCTATTGAAATTACAAATGCAATGCATTTTATTACTAAATAGCAAAATACCCGCTGACAACAACAACAACAACAACAACATTTATTTATATAGCACATTTTCATACAAAAAGTAGCTCAAAGTGCTTTACATAATGAAGAATAGAAAAATAAAAGACACAATAAGAAAATTAAATAAGTCAACATTAATTAACATCGAATAAGAGTAAGGTCCAATGGCCAGGGTGGACAGAAAAAACAAAAAAAACTCCAGACGGCTGGAGAAAAAATAAAATCTGTAGGGATTCCAGACCATTAGACTGCCCAGTCCCCTCTGGGCATTCCACCTAACATAAATGAAACAGTCCTCTTTGGATTTAGGGTTCTCACGGAAGGACTTGAAGATGATGGTCACGTAGACTTCTGCCTTTTAATCCATCCATCATTGTTGGAGCATCATGAAGCTTTGAGTAGGTGGAGGTGGTGTGGGCACCGGAAAAAGAAACAGAAGAGAGAATAGGGGTCAGTACGGATTTTAGAGCCACCATAAATAGTTATTATGATGAATTGAACATACAGAGTATCAGGATTAAGTTAAAGTGAAGTTATGAAAAGGCCATGTTAAAGTAATGTGTTTTCAGCAGTGTTTTAAAGTGCTCTACTGTATTAGCCTGGCAAATTCCTATTGGCAGGCTATTTCAGATTTTAGGTGCATAGCAGCAGAAGGCCGCCTCACCACTTCTTTTAAGTTTTGTTCTTGGAATTCTAAGGAGACACTCATTTGAGGATCTGAGGTTACGATTTGGAATATAAGGTGTCAGACATTCCGATATATAAGATGGGGCGAGATTATTTAAGGCTTTATAAACCATAAGCAGAATTTTAAAGTCAATCCTGAATGACACATGTAACCAGTGTAGTGACATCAAAGCTGGAGAAATGTGTTCGGATTTTCTTTTCCTAGTTAGGATTCTGCACTAGTTGCAAACGATTTATGTCTTTTTTGGGTAGACCTGAGAGGAATGCGTTACAGTAATCTAGTCAACTGAAAACAAACACGTGAACTAATTTCTCAGCATCTTTCAGTGATATAAGAGGTCTAACTTTTGCTATATTTCTTAAGTAAAAAATGCTGTCCTAGTGATCTGATTAATATGCGATTTTAAAATTCAGATTACAGTCAACAATTACCCCTAAGATTTTTACCTCCGTCTTGACTTTTAATTCTAATGTATCCAGTTTATTTCTAATAGCCTCATTGTATCCATTATTGCCAATCACTAAGATTTCAGTTTTCTCTTTATTTAACTTGAGAAAGTTACTATTCATCCATTCTGAGATACAAGTCAGACATTGTGTTAGTGAATCAAGAGAATCGGGGTCATCAGGTGCTATTGATAAGTACAGCTGTGTGTCATCAGCATAGCTGTGGTAGCTCACGTTGTGCCCTGAGATAATCTGACCTAACGGAAGCATGTAGATTGAGAAGAGCAGTGGACCCAGGATAGAGCCTTGTGGAACACCATATCGGATATCATGTGTCTTTGAGTTGTAATTACCACAACTAACAAAAAATTTTCTCCCTGTCAGGTAGGATTCAAACCAATTTAAGACTCTGCCAGAGAGGCCCACTCATTGACTAAGGCGATTTCTAAGAATATTATGATCAATGGTGTCAAATGCAGCACTCAGATCTAAGAGGATGAGAACAGATAAATGGCCTCTGTCTGCATTCACCCGCAAGTCATTTACTACTTTAACGAGTGCAGTTTCTGTGCTGTGATTTGTTCTAAAACCCGACTGAAATTTATCAAGAATAGCATGTTTATTGAGGTGGTCATTTAACTGCATAATGACTGCTTTCTCCAGAACTTTACTTAAGTAAGGCAGGTTAGTGATGGGTCTAAAATTTTCAAGAGTCGAGGGGTTGAGATTATGTTTCTTAAGTAGGGGTTTAACAGTCTTAAGAAAGTCTTAAGAAAGTCTGGGAAGACCCCCGTATCTAATGACAAATTTATTATGTCAAGAACATTATTAATTAGCACGCCCGATACTTCTTTGAAATAATTTGTTGGTATTGGGTCAAGGACGCAGGTGGAGGGTTTTTATTGATATATTATTTTTTGTAAATCAGGTATATCTATCCTAGTGAAAGAGTTTAATTTGTTTATAACAGAATGCTGGGGTTTAGGAGGATCCTTAGTGTTGGGGAGATATACTATGTTATTTCTAATATCAATAATTTTTTGATTGAAAAATACAGCGATAGCCTCAAAGGTTTTACTGGAAGTACTTAGAAGGCATTCCTTTGAGTTACCTGGGTTTAGCAGACGATCTATCATAGAGAATAAGACTCTGGGATTACTAAGAAGTGTGTTAAAGAAGTTATGAAAAAGAAAAGGAAACATTTTAAAAATAACATTTGTTTTCTATTCGTTTGCATAAGCACAGTCCTTCACCAGCAATTTTAACTCGGTTACAAAGTGATCAAAAGTCTCGTTTATACCCTGTGTCCTCTCATTAAACTTGTATCTCGAGAATATCGTATTCGTCTTGGGCATGTCAAACGCCAGTGGCAGCGTGTCTATGAACTTAATGTAAAGTTAAGATTTACACCTTGCTTTCCTATTCGTTTGCATAAGCACAGTCCTTCACCCGCAAGTAACTCCGTTACAGCAATTTTAACTCTGTTACAAAGTGATCCAAAGTCTCATTTATACCTCGTGTCTTCTCATTAAACTTGTATCTCACGAATATCGTATTCGTGGTAGGCATGACAAACGCCAGCGGCAGCGTGTCTATAAACTTAATTTAAACTTACGGTTTACACCGTGCTTTGTTTCCGTAGTAACTGCACTTATGAATATGCTTGCATGCGTCACTCGCTTCATATTCTTTTGCTGCCTTCTCAATTGTGTAATGCGTTTTTTGTTCAGCGCTCTTTGGAGCTCTTCCTTGTTCTCTACGTACTATGTTCACAGTCAGTTCACGTGAGCTGCTCTCTTGTGCGATCTTGCGATGTCCACGGCTTTATTTAATGTTAGCTAAGACCCGGCACTTTAAAGTTTCTCTCGCACTTTCGCTGAGTTTATACCAAACACTAGACCATCTCATCTTCGTTTGCATAATAAGCACAGTCCTTCACCCGCGAATATTTACCTTATATGATTAGGCACTCAATTACGTGGGAGGCATGATGATGCGGGACGCAACTCTGCCTCACACGGCGACTGAGCAGCAGGCTATGGCCGTATATATGGACGAAAGTAGGTTCCAGTTATGACCATTACGCGTAGAATTTCGAAATGAAACCTGCTTAACTTTTGTAAGTAAGCTGTAAGGAATGGGCTTGCCAAATTTCAGCCTTCTACCTACACAGGAAGTTGGAGAATTAGTGATGAGTGAGTGAGTGAGTGAGTGAGTGAGTCAGTCAGTCAGGGCTTTGCCTTTTATTAGTATAGAAATATTTGTGACATAGCAACTGGATGGACACATAGACACACACACACACACACTTATCTTTTTATTAGGGTGGATGCCCCCCATAGAATTTCCGGTGCCTAACCATTTTGGTTTGGAGCCAGAGCTGGTGGTATGCATCCATATACAGAATAAAATAAATAAATAAGTAAGAGTAGCTGGGGGCTGCAGTTTATATTGTGTGTCTGAATTGCAGTCGTATTCAGATAAATGTATTGAAATGGCCCTTTGTTTTCTGATACTCTGAGCAAATAATCGACATTGACAGTAACAAAAAAAAAAAGGCGTGCAGGAATTAAACTTTAAAAGGAATACAGCACTACCTACTGGCAGGAGGTAGCAGTAGGGCAACATATTGGAATGATGCCTAGGTGTGAGAGATGGACGAACAGGCTCAGAAGATCGCAGATGGTCCTCTGGTTTCTAAATTTGTTAGCCACTCACGTCATCTGCAGCTCCCCTCACTTCTGGTTGCTTTGCCCCCTACAGGCACACACCACCTGCCTCAGCTCACTTCGCTCAGCTGGAGTCAGAGGTAGCCTGTCTGCCACACGTTTCCCCTGGGCCCCCCAAGGCCAGGATCCACATCCGAGGCTCGCCAGGTGGACAGGCATCTGAGTCTATAGACTTTTGCTGCTGGGAGACACATCCGAAGTACTTCCTGAAGTACTGTACCCGTGCCCATCCTTCAATGCTCTAACGAGTGGCTATTGGGTGAATTTTCCAGGAAACTGCGCCCCTTCTAACATCTTGGGGGGTACTGTATTTACAGTTTATTTGGCCCAATACACTTAATATACACATCTTTGCGCTCAATTCCATCAGAGGTTTGAGGTTCAGAGGACACCACCCAGTATCACTTGGAATGAATGGACCAGCGGTACCTGACCAATTGTTCATCAGACTTGTAAAGCAAGTGCTGTAACCTTCATATCAGGGCCAGACGTACTAAACATCTGCCCCTCACAAAAGAAGCAGAGCAGACTGTTGGGGCTTATTTCAGATGAACAACAGTGGCAGGCTTTACGGGTTGCTGAAAGTTAGTTATTTACTTATGATTTTTGCTTATGACAACACAAAAAGAGGACGCTCTCTGCCATAATTAGGCAGCACAGCTGTCTTTGTTTCGGAAGTTTGCAAACAAGTTGTTAAGACCACCTTTACATTCACAGATTGTCGAAGAGAATCCGACAAAATCTCTGGCTCTGCAGCAAAACCCATTTAACCGCTCTCTCTTACTTTCCGCACTCAACAAGAGTAAGCTGTTTGGAGGGTCTGATTATTGGCAGCATCACTGGATTTGAGGATAACAATCTAATGGTCTGGACTTTTTTTTTGTTTTCCTCATGCATCTTTTCTCAAAGATGTCGATACGCTTCCTTGGAATTTAGTGGTTAGCGGCAACTGCAATAAGGAGCCCGTGTTTTTCTGGGTGTTCTTTATAAGCTGTTAGGCCCAATTTCTCATTTGTTCTGCACGCTCAGCAGTTTCACTGTTGCATCAAACTTTACAGAGAGAATCAATCAAACTTTACTCCGAACAGGAGAGCAATCAGTGATGCTTTAAAAAGGATGAAAGTAAACTTGTAATTACCTCATGTACAGATTTATCACTGTGGCCAGACCAGGCACCCCCGGCTACCTTTGGTCTTATTGTATGTGTTTATCCATTCTAAATACGTCTCTTATCGTGAACATCATGACAAAGCACTTCACAAAAGCAACAAGGGCTGTAATACACTTTCAAAGTCATATGAAAAGGGGCAAATACATTTTACATGGTGTCTACAGATTGACATGATTGCCATTCAATCTACGAAGATGCTAAGGGCAAAATATACTGTATTTACATTTAAATGAAACTGTAGAATATGGGGTGAGTCACACAAATAAAATTAGTTTTGTTATTTTTTTCTTGAATGTATGAAATCTTCTATCTGACCCTTTTTCCTTTTTAATTCTTTATTCAGTTTTTTCAGTTCAGTTTATTTATTTTTTGTATAGTACTTTGAGCAGGTGCAGAGTGCTGTGACAAGTTCAGAGGCAGATACAATAAAAAACCTTACTAATTATGTAATGAGGACATAAAAAAGATACAGGGTGCTTAAACAGATGCAGGAAACAAATTGGTTCAAAACTGAGTAACATAAATGGAGCCCTGCAATATCAGTCCTTTAACTGTCAACTGCTTTTGGCCAGTTCACAAAAGAGGAGAGGGAAATGAAAAACTTCAGCTAATAGCATTTCTGTAGAAAGTAATCTCTTAGGGGTCCACATGTGGTCAGTTATAACAAACAAAGACAAAGTTTAGACACAGTCACAGACCAGGAGACCTCCGCCAAATGACTGTCCACACCATCCCAGACATTTTGTAGTAGAGTCTGTGCTGAGCTGTCTAATGTGATGATAGAATCTTTCCATCCATTGATGCCCAGACTCCTAGTATCTCTGGTGTTTTTTCATAGGCAGGAAAACAGCTTGGCTATACCACAGTGGCAACAAGTGACACATCAAGATTCCTGCTATGACTAGGAGTCTCAAGACACGCTACTCCCAAAATGTTGTGAAAGCACTTTTTAATAATGCCCACTAGAGGGGGATATACAGTGATACCTTGAGATACAAGTTTAATTCGTTCCGTGACCGAGCTCGTAAGTCAAAATGCTCGTATCTCAAATCAATTTTCCTAATTGAAATTAATTGAAATGAGATTAATTTGTGCCAGCTCCCAAAAAACCACCCCTATTTTTTGTTAAATGTTTTCAACATAAGAAAAATGTATTTATAATGAACAAATATTGTATACAAACAAAATAAAACCTAATACATAAAAGAGAATCTAAAGAAATAAACAGATGTTGGCGAAGCCGATTAGCATATTGTAATGTTTTTTTCTTTCACTTCACTTTTGCTTAACTTAATTTTCTTCTTCACTAGCTTTTTTCTTTTTGCCACGCTTTCAACATCAACAACAACAACAATTATTTATATAGCACATTTTCATACAAACAGTAGCTCAAAGTGCATAATTTCGTCACTTTTATTCGCAGGGCGTTTCAATAGAAACCTGTCCAAGGAGCTTTTTTTAGTCCTCCCCTTTAGAATGTTTCTGAAATGAGTTAGGCAAGTGTCATTAAATAGCGCCGCTGCATGTTCAGTTTCTCTTCAGTAAAGTCAAGTGTTAGGCAAGTGTCATTAAATAGCGCCGCTGCACATTCAGTTTCTTTTCAATAAAGTCAGGCGTTAGGCAAGTGTCATTAAATAGCGCCACTGCATATTCAGTTTCTTTTCAATAAAGTCAGGCGTTAGGCAAGTGTCATTAAATAGCGCCGCTGAACGTTCAGTTTCTTTTCAATAAAGTCAGGCGTTAGGCAAGCGTCATTAAATAGCGCCGCTGCATGATCAGTTGTAATTTTTTCAGGGTGTTTCTTTTCTTTAAAGTTCGAAACTTTTTCCCACATTGCAAACACTTCCTTTATCCCACTTTAAGAGATAACCTCCACGATACCGATCTCCTGCAGAACCTCCGTATGTTGCTGCATCTGTAGTTCCGTCAACTCCTCTGTCGTCAGTTCCTCAGAATGTGCGGCTACAAACTCTTTGATGGCTCGTATTTCGAATTTTGGCTCGTAACTCAAGACAAAAAATCAACCTAGTGACGGCTCTTATCTCAAAAAACTCGTACGTTGGGGCACTCGTATCTCAAGGTACCACTGTATTGCCAAACCTTGGATAGATAAACAATCAAACACAGACATAAAAATAAAAAGGTTTTAGTCTTCACAAAAAAAGCTGTGTCACACAAAGAAGCTCCAATGACCACAATGACAAAATGGAGTTGCCTAGAGACACAGAGCAATCTAAGGTGAATTTAATTCCAATACAGTAGTCCAGAAGCGAAGTCAAAAACAGAGCATGAAGGTCAAAATCTCAAAGCACAGAAAAGGCCGCAGAATTCACCAAATGAACCACTGGGAACTATAGGAGACCCTCCAATTTATAGGACAGAGGGCAGTTCCTGGCGATGAATGCCAGGTGGCTCCACTCCCTGGAGGACCACCCACTACAGACATGGAACGTAGCCGAGGCATTGAAACTTAAATTCAAGCAATGGCAAATAAACAGAAAAAAGGACTTAAAAGGCGACATAAAACATGAATTTGAACCCCAGTCGGAAACAGAACAGAGTAGGGTTAGTAATGGTTCATCATTACTGTAATATTTATGTTGTTGCACAAATAATTAACAAACAGAGATGCAGTATGCACAGCTAATCAGCAGCTCCAGTCAGGGTATGCTAGACAAAAGAAGTGAGTCTTCTGCAAAACAGTCATTTAAAAGCTGAGACTGAAGAGGCATCTCTTGTAAGGACAAGCAGACCATTCCACAACTTCGGAGTCCTGCAACTAAAAGTGGACCTCCCACTGTTATTTTATTAACCAATGGAATCTTAAATAGGCTGGCATCTTAAGATCTTGGTGTGCTCTCTTGTTTGTAAGTAATGAAAAGTTCAAATAAGTAAGCAGGACTTTCACCCTGTAAAGCTTCATATGTAAGAAGAAGGATTTTAAAATCAGTCCTAAGTATAACTGGAAACCAGTGTAAGGACTTGAGAACCGGAGTTATGTGTTTATGCTTTCTAGGTCTTGTAACGCAGCATTTCGAATTAACTGAAAGCTGCATGTAGAACGTTCTGAATAGCCAGTGAATAACGCATAACAGTAGTACATGTTACTAGAAATAAAGGCATAAATCAGTTTCTCAGTATCCTCCATATTTAGAAACATCTTAATTGTCCAGTACTTTTAAGCTAGAAAAAACAAGTCATAGAAGTTATAATTGGTGTTTTGAAAGACATACTGGTGTTAACAATAACTCCTAAACTGCATGCTGATTCAGTAAAACTCGTGGTTAGTCCAACTCAGTTAAAAAGAGGTAGAATATTGCTATGGTTTGCAATATTTCCTCAATAAGTATCATCTTCTGTTTCCTGTATTCAGAGAGAATATAATCTTCTTATAAAATACGCAACTGTGGCTGTCCGTTTGTCTGTCCAGGATTTTAAATCACCTGTAGCTCACAAACCATTTGAACTATTGACCTGAAATTTACTACACATATACTATGTAGATAGATAGATAGATACTTTATTAATCCCAAGGGGAAATTCACATACTCCAGCAGCAGCATACTGATAAAAAAAATGAAAGAGTGATAAAAATGCAGGTATAACAGACAGACAATAATTTTGTATAATATTAATGTTTACTCCCCTGGGGTGGAATTGAAGAGTCGCATAGTGTGGGGGAGGAACGATCTCCTCAGTCTGTCAGTGGAGGAGGACAGTGACAGCAGTCTGTTGCTGAAGCTGCTCCTCTGTCTGGAGATGATACGGTTCAGTGGATGCAGTGGATTCTCAATGACTGACAGGAGCCTGCTCAGCACCCGTCACTCTGCCACAGATGTCAAACTGTCCAGCTCTGTACCTACAATAGAGCCTGCCTTCCTCACCAGTTTGTCCAGACGTGAGGCATCCCTCTTCTTTATGCTGCCTCCCCAGCACACCACCGCATAGAAGAGGGTGCTCGCCACAACTGTCTGATAGAACATCTGCAGCATCTTATTGCAGATGTTTAAGGACGCCAGCCTTCTAAGGAATTATAGTTGGCTCTGTCCTCTCTTGCACAGAGCATCAGTATTGGCAGTCCAGTCCAATTTGTCATCCAGCTGCACTCCCAGGTATTTATAGGTCTGCACCCTCTGCACACAGTCACCTCTGGTGATCACGAGGTCCATGAGGGGCTTGGGCCTCCTAAAATCCACCACCGGCTCCTTGGTTTTGCTGGTGTTCAGGTGTAGGTGGTTTGAGTCGCACCATTTAACAAAGTCCTTGATTAGGTTCCAATACTCCTCCTCCTGCCCACTCCTGATGCAGCCCACGATAGCAGTGTCATCTGCAAACTTTTGCACGTGGCAGGACTCCGAGTTGTATTGGAAGTCTGATGTTTATAGGCTGAACAGGACCGGAGAAAGTACAGTCCCCTCCAGCGCTCCTGTGTTTCTGACCACAATGTCAGACCTGCAGTTCCAGAGACACGCATACTGAGGTCTGTCTTTAAGATAGTCCACGATCCATGCTACCAGGTATGAATCTACTCTCATCTCTGTCAACTTGTCCCTAAGAATCAGAGGTTGGATGGTGCTGAAGGCACTAGAGAAGTCCAGAAACATAATTCTTACAGCACCACTGCCTCTGTCCAAGTGGGAGAGGGATCTGTGTAGCATATAGATGATGGCATCCTCCGTTCCCACCTTATCCTGGTATGAGAACTGCAGAGGGTCGAGGGTGTGGCGGACCTGTGGCCTCAGGTGGTGAAGCAGCAGCCGCTCCATGGTCTTCATGACATGTGACATCTGCTATCCGCTTTCAGGGTGATGATGACCTCCAAGGTTATTCCTCTTTTTATTTTTATTTTATTGTAGAATCAACTCACGGCAGCGGCCAGCAGGGCGGCTACATGCGCTGTTCTCTCCCCTACCACCATCGCCGTCACTTCCCATACCTCTTCATATCTTAAATCATTCTTGAGACAGATTGAAGGCTTAAGTGCCAGCTTAAGTGAAAAATTAAGGAAAACATACTAAGTAATTGCAACACAAACACTGACTTAATCAGTTTTAACGCAAAAAGATGCCAACGAAAGAAGAGAAGAAGCGGGCCGCTAGGGTGGAGAAAAGAAGAGAAAAGCAGCAAGCACATCAACCTCAGAGCAATCGAATGCTAAACTTACAGAGAAAGAGGGTGAAAACTATTAATGCTCAAGTCAAGTGTATTTGTTATCGTGCAGTACGCCCTTACTGGTTTAATACATTTAAATGCAAATGAGATAACAAAGTATTATACACCTGGGTTAAATTTGGATGAGCTAGTAGAAATGATTTAAAAGCGCAGGAGATATTTTGTTAAATCTCCTAATTTCCACAGTTTCCTATGTCTTGACTGACTACTGAACAAGTGGCATCCCTGCACACAAGTTGAGCAACCGGTAAAAGAAACTCAGCGACCCGAGTGGAGTGTCCTGTTATGTCAAAGTTGGTAGGTGGACTCTCATTTTTGCCTGATTGTATGTAAAATATTCAGTTAATGAAAATATTGAAAATATTTGCCTGAAAAATTTTAGTCTTTCAGGGAAGAAAAAAAAGGTAATCACAACAAATCATTTCTACTAGCATATCTCTGGATTAACTCTTCCATCTGTTTTTATTACTTTGGGACAAGATTGTTTTTATTTTGAATACCTCTTTCATATGCTCTTTTAAAGCAGAATATTGCTTTTCAGGATTCTTTAATCTTTATAAATGCATTTGTGGTTAAGCGTCTGTTGAAAGAAATTGCTTTTCTGCTTGCCTTTTGCTGAATTTCATTTAAAGTTTAAAGTTTGCTTCTGTATATAACGTTACTTGAGATACTGGTGAAGTTGGATCAGCTTTTTTATCTGCCATATATTAGTTTGTTTCTAATTTAACTTTAATTACGAATCATTTAAATATAATAGCAAAAAAATCAAAGAAATTAAAATGAAAAGTTTTTGCTCAGCATTTGAAGATTTCCGTATGTTGCTCTGACCAAGATGATCACTCATTATAAATAGAGATTATTGAGCAATTGCTATGGCGGACATTGAATTTCTACATTCATGAGTCAGATGTGTGGGCTAGCTAGTCAAGTTTTAAAACTAGGACTGTCCATGGGCCTTTTCACAGTCAGGCGCTCAAAATGTGAAAAGAAGGCATACCCAGCATGCCCAACATGCCTAACACAACCATAAACGAAACCGTACAGTAGTCTACAGGACATTTATCAAATACTGCATTTAGTATAGAGGGCCAGGTTTGTCTGTCTTGGCATTTTAGCAATGCAGCTCTCACCAGGAAAAAGCTATATGTGATTTAAATGAAAATGTAAATGCATTTAGTTAAACAAACAAAAAAAAACTACATCTACAGTGCATCCAGAAAGTATTCACAGCGCATCACTTTTTCCACATTTTGTTATGTTACAGCCTTTTTCCAAAATGGATTAAATTCATTTTTTTCCTCAGAATTTTACACACAACATCCTATAATGACAACGTGAATAAGGCTTACTTGAGGTTTTTGCAAATTTATTAAAAATAAAAAATTGAGGAACAAAATGAACTGAATCCATTTTGGAATAAGGCTGTAACATAACAAAATGTGGAAAAAGTGATGCGCTGTGAATACTTTCTGGATGCACTGTATATTAAACATAATGAAATTAGAAAAAGACAGTTTTCTTCTCCAATGAAAGGAAATGACCATGTTGCTATAAGGTGTCCTCAGAAGTCACTTAATTGCCTTAATTGAGTCAACCCATATACAGTTAAAGTGTTTTGCATGTGTTATTTTTATTTTTTTTTTTTTCTTTAAGAACATTCGATTAATCTAGATGAGAACAGGCCATTCAGCCCAACAAAGCTCGCCAGTCCTATCCACTTGATTCTTCCAAATAACATCAAGTCAAGTTTTGAAAGTCCCTAAAATCTTGCTGTCTACCACACTACTTGGTCGCTTATTCCAAGTGTCTATCGTTCTTTTTCTAAAGAAAAACGTCATAATACTTGTGTGAAATTTACCCTTAACAAGTTTCCAACTACGTCCCCGTGTTTTTGATGAACTCATTTTTAAATTTCAGTCTCTATCCACTGTACTAATTCCCTTCATAATTTTAAACAATTCAGTCATGTCTCCTCTTAATCTTCTTAAACTTTAAGTCTCAGCTCTTTTAATCTCTCCTCATAAAGTCTAGTCGCTCTTGTCTGGATTTTATCCAGCGCTGCTGTGTCCTTTTTGTGACCAAAACTGCACACAGCAAGCCAGATGAGGCCTCACCTGCGAGTTATAAAGCATGACCTCCTTGGTCTTGTACTGCACACATCAGGGTGCTATATAACCCAACATTCTGTTAGCCTTCTTAATGGCTGTTACCATTGGTCGTAGCAAATGCGTGTCAATGTCGCACCCTAACGTGGATTCTTTTTCTGCAGTTTTATTCTTGAATAGAAACGCACTTGTTCTGTTATATTTGTACCTTTTGTGAAAGTGTTTATTTGGTATTTGGACTTCAGGCTTCACACATTATACACTTCATGTCTACATTTTGTCAATTATTACTAAAACATGAAAAACATTTCTGTTTTAACGATGTGTTTACATAGATCGTTGTAGACACGGAACACACATGAAATACATGTGTTCCAAATACCGATATAGTATTTTTAAAAGGTGTCCTTTTTCTTGACTTCTTACTCTATACAACTCTAAGCAACTAACACACAAGTAAACAGACTTGAGCTGAGAAAACTGTGTGGGGTGGGGGATGTGATAGGAGGCTGCTTGCTGTTGGCTGCTTATCTACACATTTACAGGACAAAAGACGCTGACAGAGAGGTGCGAAGCAATTTAAGGTGGGACGGATTTTTTCATTGGCTGTGGTAATTCTAGTGTTAAGAACTCGAGGCTAAATATTATCTGGTTCTGGTGATTTGTTGGAGTTCAGGCTATTTAACCTATGCAGGACTTCTGCCCTTACAGTTGTCAAATCCCTCAGTACATCCTGTCACAAACATGCTCATGGGAGCCCACCACAGGGACCAAAAGAAGGGAATTCCATTCCCAGCCTTGGGGTGGCGGGGTGCACTCAACTCTCTTATTTTTTCCCCGCAGACCAGAAACAGGAAATTCTTCCTGAGTTTGAAGATGTCACTTCCACCTCGCCTCTGAGGATATCACTTCCTGTCCAGGCCCCGAGGATGACGTCACTTCCTTAAACTTCCCTATAAAACCCAACTTCCTTTCTCCATTGAGAAGTTCTGTTTTGGACTTAGATTGATTCACAATTGTATTGAAATTTTACTTTTTGCAGCCAAGGTCAAGTACACAGGTGGCTATCCCAAACCTTTGTCTTGTGTTAAGGCTCATCTTTTCACACTCCTTAGTAGTCCCTTTTTACCGTTGGGAAATTATCTGCGTCCTCGCATGTGAAGACCTCAGTTTAAAGCATCTGCTATTTGTCTATTTATTTTTTTTAATTCCCCTTTAGTATTCCTGATACACTTCACCTCCTCCTTGACTATTCTACTACTAATAAACTGAAAGAATCTCTTTGGGTCATCATTCACTTTATCTGCTAGAATCCTCTCTAATGGCCTTTTATCTTCCCTAATATCCTAAGATCATATCCCTAATCTAGTGAGATACTGTCTCAGATGTGATGCAAGTGGACACCAGGAACCTGCCTTCTCACCCCTCCATCCCTGATGGATTACAACCAACCTTTCCGGCTACAGATGAGTAATCTTGAGGGAGTCTCATCATTTCATCACCTTGGGCTTTCCACACTCTCAGTCTACTAGTACAGCAATATACTGGACTGTCAAAAAACTGAAAGTACTGTGTGGGGCCTTGGGATGTGGCAGCTCGCTGTCAGCCTCCTAATTACTTTAAGTCTCAGCCAAATGTTGCAGTGTGTGTGTTTTCTGTGCTTGTGTGATTTCCTCAATAAAGGTAACCCTTTACAAAAGACTGAAGCTCCAGTTTGCTAAAAATACCAGCTGAGTTTATACCCCAGCCAAATAATCTCAGTGTGTCGACAGCCACAGGAGCAGACACCATGATAAAAAAAATGTTCAAAATGAAAACTAGGCCAGATGATAGATTCACAACTGATTCTTGTTAATTAATTAGATTCATCTAAACAAATCTGTCAACCTCTGCTTAACCCATAAAAAGCAGCCTCAACAGGCGTTACAGATGTTTGGCTCTAAAAAGACTATGAAATACTTCCCCAGTAGGAAAACACAAATGCTTTGAACTGGTGTACAGAGAGTGCCTTGGAATCAGTGCTAAGTACACTTTCGGGCCCCGCACAACAAATGTCCTTTCTTTCACTATTTCTTGATGGCGTCTGCAAGATA
The DNA here is from genome assembly GCF_016835505.1 of Polypterus senegalus. Taxonomy (NCBI): domain Eukaryota; kingdom Metazoa; phylum Chordata; class Cladistia; order Polypteriformes; family Polypteridae; genus Polypterus; species Polypterus senegalus. The sequence continues at coordinate 288,099,710 of NC_053154.1, forward strand.
AAGGCAGTAAAGAATTGGCTTACTTTGTGAAAAGCCTTTTTGCCTCATCTCCCAGGGAAGGCTAGAGTTGCAAAACCCCTTTTAAGTTTCTAGAAAGCCAACAGAAGCCTCAGAAACACTAATGACATGTAAGAAAAAACACAGAAGATCTTGAACAAATACCTTTTTGAGCCCCACTTAAAACAACCCTTAGAAAAAATATCAGCCAAACCTGCCTTTTAAGGAGAAAGGTGTTTGAGAATATTCATATTTGAACTTTATAAGATATAGGGTATGCCTAATAAGTAGCTTAGAACTATTAAATAAATGTGAATAAAAGAGACTACTTAAAAAACACATTTGCATGGAATGTACTAGCTGAATTATAAATATCCTGTAATAATGTAGTCGAGAAGGGACTGCTAAAGAGAGGACACAACCCTAAAAACCGTCTCATTTTGTGCTAAAATGTCAATAAATGGGTTTACCTGTTCGAACCCCAAACCTTTTACATTTTTTATCATGTCATATCCAACTTAACAGAAGGAGAAGTGTTTGTTTCTGTGTATGCATCCCAATGCTACATCTCTCCATCCATCCATTATCCATCCATCCATCCATCCATTTTCTAACCCGCTGAATCCGAACAGGGTCACGGGGGTCTGCTGGAGCCAATCCCAGCCAACACAGGGCATTAAGCAGGAAACAAACCCCAGGCAGGGTGCGACCCCACCGCAGTGCACACACACACACACTAGGAACAATTTAGGATCGCCAATAAACCTAACCTGAGTGTCTATGGATGGTGGGAGGAAACCAGAATGCCCAGAGGAAACCCACGCAGGGAGGACCTGGGAAGCGAACCCAAGTCTCCTAATCGTGAGGCAGCAGCGCTACCACTGTGCCACCTGCTGCATCTCTGTTATATACTATTTGGTATGTTTGTAATGTGCCATCTGTCAGAATAAAAAATGAAATGCATTTTAATACTACACACATTACAAAAAATAATGGGGGAGGGGGATTTTGTGCAATGATTTTATGTGGCGTTTTATGTCACTTTTTTGAAACGCTTTAAATCAGACTTATTTTAAAACCTACATATATATGTTTGGTATCATTCTTTTCTGAATTTATAGAACTTTAATGTGATGTTGTTAGATTTTTAAATTCTTATTCCATTTTTAAATTATAAAGTAAAATATCAAGAACTCGCATCCCATGAGACGAGACTTTGTGCCAACAGATTTAACCACCCCCGGGGCCGGAAATAAAAGACAAAGAGTAAATTACAAAGACAGCTGCTGTACAGCCATTTAAATGTTCGAAGTGCCCAGCAGCTGATCGAGCAAAGAGGAGGTAAAATAAAAACTGTATTTGTTTCCCATTCTATCACCGTTTATGAGGGGGTTTTGGAGCCCTCCTCTCCACATCTCTGCCGCTCACATTGTGAAGTGGCTGGCGCATAGTGGAGGCAAGGGTGGTTGGCGAATGAAGCGAGCTGGGGGTAAGCCCCCTAGTGTGTGTGTGTATGCGTGTGTATATATATATATATATATATATATATATAATATATTAATATTATAATATAATATTTATTAATTTTTGTTAATTTGTAGAGGTAGAAAATGAGTCACATATGTTAAAATAGGTTGTAGAAAGCTTAGGAATTAAAAACTATCAGGTGGCATCATCAGATTGGAATGATTAGATACATAGTAATCAAAGGCAATATATAGTAAGTGAAGGGTGGGGTTCAGAAGGTGCTGGTGTTTGGATGTCCTTCTTTTTAAGCCTGCATACGCTGGGTTCAAGTCCAAGTGTCTGTTAATTGGTGTTTTCATTAGAGAGCCACGATTCAGCCAGCATTTACAGTGTCCCAGTTAAACGTGTGTCCGGTGGAACTTGTATGCTTGTAAATCAGAGGTCATGGGTCTTTCCTTCTGACAGCATTGCAATGTTCCTGTATAAGTGTTGTAAGTCTTTTAGATGTTTGTCCCACGTATACTGCTAGGCGTGCACTGCATGGAATTCTGTAAACTGCATTTCTTGCCTCTGTGGTCGATTTTTTGCTTTTGATATTGAAAAGGACAGTCCATGAAGTGTTTACCAGTTGGTGCGCTATCATTATCCCAGATCTGGAGGGGGCACGTGCTGTACTTTCTCAGTGATTAGGGAGGGTGTTGTAAGTGTGGTGGGTGACCAGTTGCAGTCAACTGTTCTCTGAGGTCTGGGGCATCTCCTATACAGACGTTGTGTAATAAATGTCTTGCGGTAGCCATTTGATGTGAACAGACAAAAAAAGATAACATCTTTCATTCTTTTTGTGTTCATTGTATTACAGCAGGTGTTAATCCTTTTGAACAAATCCTAACACAACTCCATTTATGCGATGAAGGGTGGTTGCTGGAAAAGTGTAATATCTAAAAAAAAACTATTTTAAGATATGTGACTTATTTTATCCCTTTGTGAATGTTGATTTATTCTGACTTCCAAAAGGTCATCTTATGCCTAATAATCTTTGTGCCTCTGCTCTAGAAGACGCAAAAAGATGAGTCTGAAATCTGCTACTGAAAAGTTTGCCTGAATTCTCAAATAATGCGCTAATTAGAAGTAAAGGCGGCTCATTTTGTGTACTGTGATGGACTTCTGTGCCATGCATTCTCCCAGTATGTGTGGGTTATTCTACAGGTACTCTGATTTTACTGGCACATCTCAGAGATGTGCAGCCATACCACAAGCATTTCAGAACAGGTAATCCACCTGAAGCTAAGCATGTTTGGCCAGTACTTGGAATGGAGACCATATAAGTAAAGCTTGGATGGCTGCTGGAAGAGGTGTTGCTGAGGCCAGCAGTTGGTCTGTGTGTGTATCCCAATGCCCCAGTGCACTGGCAGAGACACTGTGCTCTAAAAATGGCGATGTCCTTCGGACGAGATGTAAAATTGAGGTCATGACTCTCTGTGGTCATAAAAGATCCCTGGGCATCCTTCGTAAAGAATAGGGTGTATTCCAATGTCCTGGCTAAATTGCCCACCAAGGCTTAGTCATTCTGCCCCCCTAATCACCCCCCATCTCTGTTTTGCTAACTGTCTGTTACCCCTTCATCACCTAACAGTGAGTGTGGTGTGTGTACTGGTGCAAAATGGCTGCCATCATCCAGGTGGATACCACACAATAGTGATGGTTGAAGTGGCTCCCCACTCGCTATGTAAAGAGCTTTGAGTAATGAGAAAATCGCTAAATAAATGTAAAGTATTATTATTATGCTAATTAATGACTTTAAACTGGCTCCATATAAATGTATGTCAGGCTAGTGATCTGCCAACAGTTAGTTTTTGCTTTGCCCTGAATGGATGCAAATTTCAGTCAATGTCAGGATCTACTCAACCTCTCCCTTCAATTTAGAATCGCCAATTAGCCTATGCTGTGCTGCCCTTTTTTATCCTATATTTGAAATTATTTTTATTGCATTATTAATTAGTATTTGCTTAGCTCATGAGTGGAATTTTGCTTCATTATGACAAATTGAAGGTACAAAAAATATTAAATATATAGGAATATGAGAGATAGAACTGCAGCATTGGAATTTGTCATGCATGTCTGCCACTTTCCACTCCAGGTCAAGAGGGGTTGCTGGCATTAAACTTCTCTTCTCTTGTTCCCTCTGCATCACAAAGAAGATGCCCATTGAGGGCAACTGACTCTGCCACTTCCAGTCCCCGACTTATAAATCCTGCTGCTGCAGGATAAGGGTGGGGGGACGGGGGCTAGCTACATTGGTTAACAGTCGGTCAGCACACTACTAAGCTTGGCCTAGGGCGCAAAATAACCTAGCACTGGCACTGTCTATACCCTGTGAGAAATCTGGAAAACCTCAGTACCCAGTTGAGACAAGGGAGAACTGAATGGGCTTTTGACTGTGGAGCTGTCTCTTCTTTGCAGCAGGATTACTCCATTTGAGCCCCACTACACATTTACAGCTAGAAATACAAGATCTGCTGCATGATTTTATTTCCAGTTTCACTTTGGTCTGTTGAATTAATTATGTGTCAGTCACAAGGTGCAACATACTCTCAAAGAGTTGTCAGCCAACGTAACCTGCATGGCTTCTTGGATGTAGGGGAACTCCATTCTTCCCTGAGAGAAAACCCATCTGGATTTCAGGAGAGCAAGAAGTCAGAATTATTTTGCATTTACACTGACAATTTCAGAAACATTTTTGTGTTCACATAATTTGCTTTATATAAACACATTTGCAATGTTTACATTTGAGGAAATTTTTGCCAGAACTTCTGTATCCTTATACAGTATATACTGTCCATGGCAGTCATGCTGTATATCTCAGTCAGGTGCCATGTTCTGTACTGAAAATCACACAAAAATCAAGCAAGGATAGATGAAGAGGGAAATACATAAAAGCCTCCTTCATACAGTGCGGTCAGTCTTCCAGAATTGAAGAGTAAGAACACATTTTAGAAATGGAGGTTGGATGATTTTCAGTGATCCTGCCATTTAAAAGCAAGGTCGCCGTATCTATAATAATAAAAGGCAAAGCCCTCACTCACTCACTCACTCACTCACTGACTCACTGACTCATCACTAATTCTCCAACTTCCCGTGTAGGTAGAAGGCTAAAATTTGGCAGGCTTATTCCTTACAGCTGACTTACAAAAGTTAAGCAGGTTTCATTTCGAAATTCTACACATAATGTTCATAACGGTCAACAACGTCCGCCATGTTGAACTTTCTTATTTATGGCCCCATCTTCTCGAAATTTGGTAGGCGGCTTCCCTGAACTAACCAAAACCAATATACGTACTTGTTTCTGTGGTATGATGCCACTGTTGGCCGCCATATTGAACTTTTCAGCAGTTTTTGTTACTTATGGGCCCATCTTCAAGAAATTTGGTACACGGGTTCCCAACGCTAACTGAATCCTACTTACGTACATATATACGTCCATAGCCTGCACCTCGGTCACCGTGTGAGGCGGCTTTGGGTCCCCCATTCCAACGCCTCCCACATTGTTGGCTGCCTGCCTATATAAGGCCGTCCGTCACTCCGGTCTCTACATTCCCTTCCTTGCTTCGCCACGGGATTCACGTCTCCCTACTGATAACTACAGCCTTTTTGTTTAATCCACGGCTTCTCCGCTGTTTTATTGCTTGTTTATTACAATTATAGTTATTGTGTAGGTATTTTAGACTTACTTTACATTACTCAGGTACCCATTTCCTTTATCATTCCAACCCCCATTACCATGTCTATCGAGATGATCACCATCGATCAAAGAACTGTGACTTACCGAGTGGTTTCCATGCCCGGAGATGGCACCTACCTTTTCCATTCTCTTTGTTACATATTGCACAGCCATATCAGGCTCACTCTTGATATCCGGAGGAACATTCTGCCTTATGTATTGAATGACTGGGACAGGTTCAAGGTGTGGACTGATGATGGTACAGGAGATAATTATACTACACAGGAGCACTATAAGAGTGGAATGCTTAAGCCCTTCACCTATGGTTCTACATGTGAGTTGATGGCTGCCGCTGAATTGTTCAGTTGTCACTTTCAAGTGTACCGAAATGGCCAAATATTTTACACCTTTCGAAACCGCCAGTGCCTCTTAAACATCTTAGATTGACAAGTGACGATTTCAGTAGTGGACACTGATGTTTATGAATGTTTACACTCTCAAAAGCTGGATGTGATTTTATCGATGAAACTGGTTGTGTGCTTACAACGCTTGACAGATGCCGAATGTCTCTTCAACACAAGTCCTATAAATACTGTCGTAATTGAAACAAACCATGAAACTCAAACCGATTATGACAGCAGCAATCCAAGCTGTGAGCTTTGAAACAAGATTACTGTTCACATGGCCAACTGTAAGTTACATGCTCAAGAGTAAGCTCAGCGCACAGCTTGGTCATGTTACAACCGGAGGGCCGAACTGACAACATGGTATACAAAGAGATCCTTAACGAATAATTATTGTCATATTTTCCCTCAGTTTAAAAAGGTTTAATTTTCTTCTTAATAAAAATTTTAATGCAGTACTTTGCTGCTGCGAAGCGCGGGTATTTTGAGCTTTCAATTTCAACATCATGCAGAAGAAGCAATATTCCAAGACTAAAAAGTCAAGCTAACAATTACTCAATTGTTGTTTCCATTTTAAAAGCCCAATATCACCTTCCGAGTTTAGAACTTCCATGTTGACTCACTTATTGTTTAACTATTGCAGAAAGTTTTAATGTGGAACGGTCCGAGGGTGACCCTATTCCCAGACTCTTTATTACACAGATCTGAATAGAGTGTCTTAACACTAGAATTACCTTGTAGATCCGGCCCAGCTTAAATCCATTCGCACCTCTCCGCAAGCGTCCTTTGTCCTGTAAATGTGCCGATAAAGACAAGCAGCAAGCAGCCGGCTATTCCATCCCCCCACCGACTTAGAACGTGCACAAACTTCTCCCAGCTCATGCCTTGATTGATTATCTGGGAGTGAAGTGGAGTTTTAGAGTGGAAATAATAGATCGTTATTTGGAACACACGCATTTCATGTGTGTTTCGTTTCTACAATAATCTGTGTAAACATATTTTTAAAACAAAGTTTTTCATATTTTAGTAGTAAATGACAAAATGTGGGCATAAACTGTATAATGTATGAAGCCTGAAGTACAAAGATCAAATAAACACTTTCACAAAAGGTTTAAGGAATAGACAACAGCTTCCATGGTGTAGCGGTAAGATTTGCTTACTCGTAATCAAGAGTCCCTGGTTTGATCCCGGCTCACTCCTATATTTGTTGTTTTCAGTAGTGAGCTGCTCTTATTTTTAAAATTATACAGTACACACATACACTTGGTTTGCGTCTGTAATACATGGTGTACATTTATAGGACTTGTAAAAGTTGCCTTTTTTTTTCACTTTTATTCTCTCTAAATCACGATCACAATACATACTACTGCCCAAAGGGATCTGACGCTGTTAGTTTTTATTTGAAACTGGGAATAACTGGAGATGTGAGTGATGTTTTGAGGCAATGGAACTGGACATTCTCTCATCTGGGGGGATAAAAGCTGGCACACAGACGCTGCCGAATCTGCCTTCTTCATATCTCAACATCACTTGATATTTTTTTATTCAGTTTTATTGAGTGTTCATGCTCACACTGAATTAGTATGCACCTTATGGTCTATGATGTCAAAAAAAGAAAAAAACAGAGACATAGGTATATATGATATTTGGAATTATTCTTTTTATGACCTGTATAGTACATTTCAGAAAACTTTGTGGCACGGATGCAGCATTATTCATATTATTCATATTCATTCGCATAACATCTTGCGGTTTGTAATCAGTGACCTTGTGTTTTTTTTATCTGATCTTGCCAGTCCCCACATGTTGCTGTATGCTGTTTCTTTTGTACTCCCCACACATGCAGAGGACAGAATAGTACAGAGCAGTAAGTTCAGCGCTATATGCAATCATCAGATTTAAATGTTTACAGTTCACACACACGCAAGGATCATCCTTCCTACATTTACAATTTGTGTACCTGTTACAATGTACACACGTCTCTCTATGCTGTGGTTTCTATTACACACCTGAAAGAAGGAGACAATATATGTGAAAACATCATCACACTAATGCAATATTGTTTGAAAATGAACAGCGTCAGATCGGGTGTGAATCTATGCTGGTGCTGTTACTTAGAGTCAGATCAGGAGAGGAGGGGTGGGGTGACACTGACTCAGTTTACTTTCCTGGGGAAAGCGGCTCTCTGGAACAGAAGCTTGTCGATGTTGAATCCTCCTTTTCTTTTTCCATCACCTTTTCCAGTAAGATGCGACAACAGAGTTCCTCTGCAAGCTGAGCCATGTCACCCCATGGCGGGATAAGGTGCCAATGATTCTTTCTCTGCGCAGGGCTGCCACGAGCCTAGAACCACCCCTGGAAGCACTGCAGTTGTTTTGAACACTTTTTGCTTTTGACTGTTTTAAAGAAAAGTACTTCTGTACTTTGCACCTTTCCCCTTGCTTCATTGGTGTCCTCATTGTCCAGCTCATCCGTTTACATTACCAATGGTGTCAGGTTCAAGAGGCTCCCAGAAGGAAGTGGGAGTGTGAAGCAGAACCCACATTGTCACACATATGTATTAAATTTTTGAAAAACATACATTAAGGTGCAAAATCTCTCAAGGAGTTGTACCCTCAGTTCTGACCCCATATGGTTCCTTGGTGCCCCCACTGGCATTCTATGAGATTGGTCTCTGCCAGTGCCAGTGCCACTAGTAAGTTGATTTCTATAGGCAGTATACTTGCAATTGCTTCCATACTTAAACTTGAATTTCTGAAAAGTGTCTAATGTAAACTTCAAAGCCATCAAGGGATGTTTGCTAATTACAACTTCCTTTCTCTTGCTAAGTGACATGGACTGATTTTCCAGCTGTGACACATTAAACAACCAGAGCCATTCTTTTCCTCATGTTTTCTTACGAGGTGAAAAATGCAGCCTCCACCACATTTGCAGTTTAATGCAGCATGACCAGAGCTACAGGGAAAAGGTCGCTTGTCTTGAGAGCTGCGCCGTCAGAGTTCCTCTGACAGCTGATATAACATGAACGGTAACACACACTCCTACTGTTTTGTTGCCCATTCCCGCTAGAGTGATAGAAAAATATTCAGACTTGGAATACAAAGTAAGTAGAGAGCAGCCGGAGATGCCATGGTAACTCAGAAATTTAATGGTTTAATGCAGCAGCTCTCGGCCTTTGTGTTCTGTAAGATGTGTTCCAGGAAATGCTGGCGGACTGAAAAAAGGAATGTCCATTTTGTTCTCATATACATTTTGAGAAATTGAATTTACCCCACAGTGAGAGTAGTAAGTTTAGTCAGGAACTGCGATGGGACCACCTGCTTTGAAAAAAAGGGCACAGGAGCCTTCTGGGTGAGAGAAACGAATTGCAGTCTGGAGTGTTGAAGATGTGTTGTGATTTACAGGCAAGCATGGCCAAAACATGGTCCAGGAGGGTGGCCATGTGGCCCTCCCACCATTCTACTAGCCTTATGTTGTAGCTAAGAAAGAAAGAGAAAGAAAATATTAAAGGACTGTTTGGTTAGAGGGATGCACTAAACTGTCTGTCTTTATAGTCATGGGTTGAAATGCTGTGAATATGGGCACAGATTTCTTATTTACCTACAAGTTGAGATCAACTGCTTATGTACACTACGTTGAGTTAGATTTTGCATTCATTTTTTGTGATTGCATTTTTCCTTTTTATGTACTGCCTCTTTGGGCACATTCACACTTGACTGTTGTAACTTTACAGCATTTATTTAGTGGTTTTCAAGGTTTTTAATGTTTTTTTTACAATTGTTTTTCAAGTGTTTTCAAAAAGTGTTCTGCTGGGAAAGTATGACTGGCATCATTTCCAATTTGTAAGTTGTGAGGCGTCCTTATGTTGTTGTGTCTCCAGAATGTCTTCTGTGACTTTAGTCCTTTAAATCATGTCATCACAAATGTGAGCGCACATATCAGGTTCATCCTATTCTGCAGCAGGGAATCAAGAGGACAATTCTGGACTCTCTGTGAAGCAGGCAGGATTACAGGATTTTTATGTGTCAGTGACCTGACCTGACACATATAAATGGTGATATGTTAAAAAAAATCATTGCATTAATTCTCAAAAAAAAAAAAAGTTGTCTGCTACTGTCAGTGCAACTTCATACAAGAGTGTGAAATGGTCATCTAGTAACACCTGGTGAGGAAGGGGTCATCGTGCACAACAGTAATCAACTCAAAAGAATTGAACATACAATGTATTCATATACATTTAAACCTGCATGTGACGAGGGCTAAATTTAAGCTGCCCAGTGGCCTCATGTATAAATGGTGCGTACGTACAGAAATGTTGCGTATACCATTTCCACGCACACATTGTGATGCATATGCAAGTTCTCAGCTCAGGTTTGCAAACTGGCGGCACCCAGCATCAAAGCAGTGCTACTGTTCGTGTGTGGTTTCCCTTTATTCTTTATATTCACATCCCTGACATGGCTTTATCAAATACACTAAAATTAACTGCATATTGTTTTTTAGTTCAAGGCATCTGATTGTAATCAACCTGTAACCATATAATGGTGCACCAAATGGCCAAACTATTGCAAATACCATAGCTACTTTAGCGTTGTTACTCTCAGTGCACACCACTTGGAGTATTTTAACCCACCTTATCTGAGTCTGGAATCACAGCTGTACAGCACCTGATTGGAAAGTTCTATGGCAGATTGTGTCAAGAGCGGGGAGAAATATCGAGGTAGAGGTTCTAGCACATGCTGCCTCAGCCATGTGCACAGTCTATTTGAACTGGACAGGAATCGGGGGTTAGTACATTTGAAGGAGACAGTACTGGTGCAATAAATTATTTCATCGAGGGTCGCACACGGGGCAGCAAGCATCTTGCGTGAGGCAGGAACAATCTCTGGAAGTGGCGCCAGCTCATCGCTAATACTGCGCCCATGTTTTATACATGCTTTAATTTCTATCATCATGAAAATGATATCAAGTATGCATCTTAGTATTTAGATTGTTCAGAGAGCTGTAATACCATGAATGTAATATATTCTGTGGCCTGTTGGTGTAAGAGAAAGCCTGTTTAAGAAGCAAGTAGTGATTCACACATATAGAGTATATAGAAGAACACATTGAATGCAAACTATTTAACATGCTACTTTAGTTACGAAAGGATTTGAGATACTAGTAAGTTAAACGATTTTAAGATGAAGTTTATAACGTTCTACTTTAATAACAAAATAGTCTATGTGATTAAAGTGGAAATTTTGACGTTTTTTCACACTGTCACAGTTTTTCTTTTCTCTGTAACCTAATACGCTTCCATAACAATCAGACAGTGGGCTGTGACTCGCCTTTTCACTGCCACTTTGATATCTGACCACTTATTTATTTCAGACACTGTGCAACTTTCTGAACTGGAACTTTTGAGTTTCTCCACCGCTCTGTCACTCAATCAACTTTTTTTTGTTGTTTATATCTCTGCTTAAACCAACAAATAGTATGTTTTTCCCTGTCTCTACTTGGTATTCACTGAAATTCTCCTTTTTCCCTGTGCTTTTGCCATTGTCTTTTCACAGAACACAAAACATAAGGAGCTATTCATATTGATTTGCATATACAAAGAGGAAAAATTCTAGGAGGAGTTGGAGTGGGTCAGCAGGCGTGTGCATGAGTGTTAACTTTTCACACTGACCAGGATTTATGAAGCAGAAGAATGTGGAAGTTGCCATACGCACAGATTTATTCATTTGGATTTTTGTGTGTCCACACACATTTCCGCTTTTGCCGGTACGTCAAGTTTTAGTGTGAATTCTACACACGGTGTTATGCATGAGGCCCCAGATCTGGGTCACTGGGAGTCAATGATTCTCAAAGCAGCACTGGGTGTAATGCTGGAACACTCTATGGCGGAATTCTATAAAAAAGCAACAAAAGCATATAATTAATGTGGAGCATATGGTATTATTTATCTTGACTTTCAGAAAGCATTTAATAAGGCACCACATGAGAGGTTGGGCATCAAACTAGAAGATGTGTGAGTTCAGGGTGATGTTTGTAGATGGGTGCAGAGTTGGGTCAGACACAGGAAGGTAGAGGGTTATGGTGCGAGGAACCTCATCAGAATTGTTAAGAGTGGTGTTCCACAGGGGTCAGTGCTAGGGCCGCTGCTATTTTTAATATATATAAATGATTTAGATAGGAATATAAGTAACAAGTTGGTTAAGTTTGCAGGTGATACTAAAATAGGTGGATTGGCAGATAATCTGGAATCCATTGAATCATTACAAAGAGTCTTGGACAGCATACAGGCTTGGGGAGATTTGTGGCAAATTAAATTTAATCTCAAAGAACCATAGACACATGGAGTAAGTGACCAAGTAGTGTAGTAGACAGTAGGACTTTAGGGACTTTCAAAACTTGACTTGATGTTATTTTGGAAGAATCAAGTGGATAGGACTGGCGAGCTTTATTGGGGTGAATTGCCTGTTCTCGTCTGGATTGTTCTAGTGTTTTAAAGTTCTAGTCAAGCAACTCATTGACCCAGAATAATAAAAAGGCAAATGTGATGGATGGTGTACCAATCCTTTCCATGGCTCAATTGTGTAGCCAAGCAGAAATTGAGAGTGTTGCATGCAATCTAACAACAGAAAAATATTACTACAATATCTGTTTAGTTTTAATCCAGTTATTAGCTAAAGATATTTTGAAACATTGTGATCTGATGGTGCAGTGGGCAGTGTTCATACCCAGGAGTTTGGATACAGATTGAGAAAGAGGATAGATGTTATTTACTTTACAAAGGACTAAACAGATTTTCTTAGTTGAGAAGTATTACTGACACATTTGTAGTTTTCAGTGTTTAAACAGGTAGTAATACTCTGACACACTTATTAACACGGGTCAATCTAGAAATGCATGGGCATAACATACAAGCTTCGTATGCTGGTAGGAAGTAATGCCAGCTCTGTACTACCACTCTGCCTATATGTTAAAACATCTGTGCTATACTTTAACTGGATTAAAACTAAATGTATACCTTGTCACACACGTGCGATTGGGAGGCAGTCAGAAAGCCCAAAGGTGAGTGAAACATTGCGAGATGAAGGATTGTCACGTGGTACTTACCTGAACCTTTTCTTCCAACAGGAAAACCGAAGAAAGATAATAGCCGCAATGTCCAGGTTTTAAAATGGCTGCCATAACATCACCTCCGGCGACTCCATTTTTGATCACTTCAGCTTGTCACCATGGACATCGCTTCCTGCGCCTGCCAACCAGTTCCTGTTACCATAATGCATTTCTCTATAAAAATGCCATCTTGCCATATCCACTTTGTCATCTGTTACTGTATTACAGTGCTTTTGATCAATTTTGCTTCTATTTGTCTGCAGGACAATATACGGGGACGGTCCCCAAAACTTTATTTTTGTGGATTTCTTTTCTTTTTTGAATAATTCTCCACAATTGGCATAGCCAGCAGGATTTTTTGCTCAAAAATGGTTGAAGGGCAAGACCTGAACACCGTATTATCAACAATCATGAGTGAGCTGCACCCTCTGAAACTGCAGATGGGCAAAACCCGAATGCAACTGGCGGAATCCCAGGCTCGAGCAGCACCAACAGTTCGGATGGAGACCGCTCGGTCATTGCCAACTCAGTTAACCTATCTAACTGAAGATGACGACATTGAAACTTATTTTTTAGTTTTTGAATGTACAGTGATCTCTCGCTATATCGCGCTTTGACTTTCGCGGCTTCACTCCATCGCGGATTTTAAATGTAAGCATATCTAAATATACACTCACCTAAACGATTATTAGGAACACCTGTTCAATTTCTCATTAATGCAATTATCTAATCAACCAATCACATGGCAGTTGCTTCAATGCATTTAGGGGTGTGGTCCTGGTCAAGACAATCCCCTGAACTCCAAACTGAATGTCAGAATGGGAAAGAAAGGTGATTTAAGCAATTTTGAGCATGGCATGGTTGTTGGTGCCAGACGGGCCGGTCTGAGTATTTCACAATCTGCTCAGTTACTGGGATTTTCACGCACAACCATTTCTAGGGTTTACAAAGAATGGTGTGAAAAGGGAAAAACATCCAGTATGCGGCAGTCCTGTGGGCGAAAATGCCTTGTTGATGCTAGAGGTCAGAGGAGAATGGGCTGACTGATTCAAGCTGATAGAAGAGCAACTTTGATTGAAATAACCACTCGTTACAACCGAGGTATGCAGCAAAGCATTTGTGAAGCCACAACACGCACAACCTTGAGGCGGATGGGCTACAACAGCAGAAGACCCCACCAGGTACCACTCATCTCCACTACAAATAGGAAAAAGAGGCTACAATTTGCACGAGCTCACCAAAATTGGACAGTTGAAGACTGGAAAAATGTTGCCTGGTCTCATGAGTCTCGATTTCTGTTGAGAAATTCAAATGGTAGAGTCAGAATTTGGCGTAAACAGAATGAGAACATGGATCCATCATGTCTTGTTACCACTGTGCAGGCTGGTGGTGGTGGTGTAATGGTGTGGGGAATGTTTTCTTGGCACACTTTAGGCCCCTTAGTGCCAATTGGGCATCGTTTAAATGCCACAGGCTACCTGACCATTGTTTCTGACCATGTCCATCCCTTCATGACCACCATGTACCCATCCTTTGATGGCTACTTCCAGCAGGATAATGCACCATGTCAAAAAGCTCGAATCATTTCAAATTGGTTTCTTGAACATGACAATGAGTTCACTGTACTAAAATGGCCCCCACAGTCACCAGATCTCAACCCAATAGAGCATATTTGGGATGTGGTGGAACAGGAGATTCGTGCCCTGGATGTACATCCCACAAATCTCCATCAACTGCAAGATGCTATCCTATCAATATGGGCCAACATTTCTAAAGAATGCTTTCAGCACCTTGTTGAATCAATGCCACATAGAATTAAGGCAGTTCTGAAGGCGAAAGGGGGTCAAACACCGTATTAGTATGGTGTTTCTAATAATCCTTTAGGTGAGTGTATATCATAGATTTTTTGCTGGTTCGCGGATTTCTGCGGACAATGGGCCTTTCAATTTATGTTACATGCTTCCTCAGTTTGTTTGCCCAGTTGATTTCATACAAGGGATGCTATTGGCGGATGGCTGAGGAGCTACCCAATCAGAGCACGTATTACATATTAAATAAAACTCCTCAATGATATTCGATATGCTTTCCATGCGCTGCTTCGCACATTTAAAAACTCTAACAGCCCATATTGATTTTTCATTGTTTGCTTTTCTCTGTCTCTCACTCTCTCTGAGAAATACAGGCAGATACTTATCCATCATGCAATACCATCAGGGAGGCATATGATTGGCCCCATTATTTGCTCCTGATGGAGGAGGTGTGAGCAGAGGGGCTGTTTTCACAGAGGCTGTTTGCTTAGAAGATACGGACGCGCCTGTAAAAAAATGCTGAAAGGCTACCTTCACATTGATCCCTTCATTGCGCCGCTTTATCGCGGTGCTTGCATACTTAAAAGCGCAACAGCCCTACTGATTTTTGATTGTTTACTTTACTCTCTCTCTCTGATATTCTCTGCTCCTGATGGTGCACCTTGAAGAGTAAGATATGTCATCTCCGTCTTGTCATGGAGCACAGTTTAAACTTTTGACTAAAGGGTGTTATTTCATGTCTAGAGGGCTCTAATAATGTTAAAAAACATATTTATAAGGTCGTAAACAGGTTTTCAATGCTCTAACTGCAAAAATATTAGATTTATAAATAAAGAATCCTACTTCTTGGAAATTCATTTATCTGTCTGAAGCGGATCAACCGCTATAAACGAGGGTTTACTGTATAACTGTGCGGAGAATATTTATAAACAGTGTGGGAGAGTTTCTAAGAGCTTAAAATATATAAAAATAACCATACAAACATATGGTTTCTACCTACTAGCTCCCTACTTGAAGGGGATTGTGCAGAGGGCTTATTATGACTTAACTGAGGAGCAGGCTGGCAACTACGACGTTCTGAAAAGTGAGGTGTTCAAACAGTACGGCATATCTCCGGAACAGCAGGCAAGAGAATTGAGAGAGTGGAAATTTGATGCCGAAAGGCCACTCAGAACACAGGCATTTGAGGCATGGAGCAAGGTTTGTCTTGCCATATCCACTTTGTCATTTTACTGTATTCCAGTGCTTTTGATCGATTTTGCTTCTATTTGTACGCAGGACAATATACGGGGACGGTCCCCAAAACTTTATTTTTGTGGATTTCTTTATTGAATAACTCTCCACAACCTATAATTTTTGTTGTATTCTTGTCACTTGATTACAAGGATCATGCAAACTTGACCTGAATAGATGTCACTAGAAGCAGTACAGCATCGGCATGTTTTTTTAGTTTGAAGGAGCTGCTTCACTCCTTGCTCATACAGTGATGTCCTGTAAAAACTCTCTTTGTTTTCTTTTAACAGTGTTTGATGAACATTACCATTGATTTTAATTAGTACAGCTGCGTATTAATCGCAATTACTGTATATATTCGCAGATAAGTCAGGACTTCATTTTATCATATAATTTCTGTTATTTATGTTATTTTATAATGTCAGTTGAATGCAGAAAACTCATGCTATTCGTCCAAGAGATTGTGATATTCTAACGCCCACCTGAGAGAGTAACCATGGAGCGCACTGCCTTTTTTTTCTATATGGGTGCGGCAATGTGTTGTTTCAGCATGTGCTCCTAACCTCTCTCCCTCTCTCTGTCTATTGTGTCTACGTGACCACACGGTAATACCTGAACTTTTCTGAAGCAACGTTTACACTGATTTGTGTTTTTTGCGTCTCACACCCTCATACACCTTTATCGTAAGAGCATCCCTTATCTACGATGGAGCGTTTGATCAGAAGAAAATATGAAGTTGGTTTTAAGTTAAATGTCATTGAACCAGTGAAAGAAATTGGTAACTGAGCTGCTGCAACAAAATTTGATGCGTCTGAGAAACTGATGCGAGATTGGAGGGGGCAAGAAGATGTAAAAAAAAAATTAAAGTTTTGCATTTTTGAATGGGCATATAAGTCGAGGTCTGGTTTTATGATCGATTTTTCAGGTTTTATGACCTGATTTGTATGTGAGTATATACAGTAATCGTACTTCCTTCAAGCAAATTAATATGTTTCTATAAAGCAGAAATAACTCAGTGGTTAATTTTTAATACAAAACAGTTTTAATAATCACTTTCTTATGCTTAATAAATAGTTCCAATTAGTTTATTTAGCAGTTTTGTGTAAAAATAAATAAATAAACAAGGAACCACTAATCAGTCAACAGCTCCAAATAAGTTTTTTTTTTATTATTTTATTGTGAGCAACATTAAAATGTAAATTAACCTAGCAGTTTGATTGGTTCTGTCAATAAGTCTGCCTTTAAAAGATATGAAGATTGAAAATAAGACATTACTGATTTTTCTGACCATGTATTCAACCTGTTTCTCAAGCTAACCAGTTTATTTACATTGTGGTTGTTTGAGAGATGATCCCCAGATACAGAAAAGAAATCTTCACAAGGGACCAGTGTTGTGAAACATTACTTTTAAAATTATCTTAGTTATTTTTTCATTACTTACAAAAAAGTAACTAAACATGTTATATAGTTACTTGTTATAAAATATAATGCATTACAAACTGTGCTTTTCCTTTTACAGTATTTTTTCTTCTATGAAAGCTATACTTCTAATCAAAATAAATCTATTTCCTTGAAGAGAAAAAAGAATATTGCAGCATTTATTGCTACTCCATTTCAGATCAAGAAAGATGATAACATAAAGCAGGACAGACTGAGAAAAAAACTTTTAGATACAGTATGTACCATGGTTATGGATCACAGTGCCACATAGTGTGGTACAGTTGTTTATTTAGATGTTTTAAATTTCACATTGTCATAAAATATATTATTAATAAATTAAAAAATCTGTTTTAATCTTCAGTCAAAATGGATGTAAATATTAGCATGATTAATTTGCACCGATTATTGATTACAGTATAATGTAATATACGTTAATGTAGGTTATAATGTAGGCTACAGTAGGTAACATACAATTAATTAATTTAACAACAACAGAAGTATAAGGAATCAAGTGATTCCACTTTGTGTCATCTGCTCTCTAGTTGCTCCAACATGGGTAACACGTGCACTGTGCTGTTTCAGGTCAGGTATCCCTCAGGAACAGTGCTGACCTATTGTCTCTCTATACATGATGTCCTTATTTACTGGCAGACTTGGATTAGTAGACATCATCATAGTAATATTTACACTGTATGTACCATCTTGTTCTGGATGTTCCGCTATACTGTGAAATGTGATTTTTTTTTAACACCAATTTGTGAATGAAACATTGCTGATGGAACATGCTCTGCTTGTCTGTCTGCAACGTTAGCACACCACAGAAAACAAACCCGTTTGCTTTGCAGGTATACTTGGTTTGATTTGGACTGTTCTTGTGTTATTCTCAGCACTTTGAAGAGCTAGTGTATATATGAAACAATGTGTATGAAAATACAGGACGGGTGGCGTTCTTTGTTGATTCAGTCGGTTACTCAGTATTTTATGTTCCGCTAAAGGACAGTCCAATAATATAAATAATAGGTAGCAACTCTACTAGTGTATGTGGATGAAAATTATCAAGTGCCGGTGACATGCTGCTACTATTAATAGACTCAGATTCATTAGGCGCTGCTTTTTTTAACAGCATGTGAAGTGCAGTCAAATTAACTAGATTAAATAAACACATTTGGAGTTGTGTTAAAAAAATTTAATCGCAGAAATTTTTAACATGTTAATTGCATGCATTTACAGTGATTAGAACATTAGAACATTAGAACAATCTAGACGAGAACAGGCCATTCAGCCCAACAAAGCTCGCCAGTCCTATCCACTTGTTTCCTTCAAGAAAACATCAAGTCGAGTTTTGAAAGTCCCTAATGTCTTACTGTCTACCACACTACTTGGTAGCTTATTCCAAGTGTCTATCGTTCTTTGTGTAAAGAAGAACTTCCTAATGTTTGTGTGAAATTTACCCTTAAGAAGTTTCCAACTGTGTCCCCGTGTTCTTGATGAACTTATTTTAAAATAACAGTCTCGATTCACTGTACTAATTCCCTTCATAATTTTAAACACTTCAATCATGTCACCTCTTAATCTTCTTTTGCTTAAACTGTAAAGGCTCAGCTCTTTTAATCTTTCCTCATAATTCAACCCCTGTAGCCCTGGAATCAGCCTAGTCACTCTTCTCTGGACCTTTTCTAGTGCTGCTATGTCCTTTTGTAGCCTGGAGACCAAAACTGCACACAGTACTCAAGATGAGGCCTCACCAGTGCATTATAAAGGTTGAGCATAACCTCCTTGGACTTGTACTCCACAGATCGTGCTATATAACCTAACATTCTGTTAGCCTTCTTAATGGCTTCTGAACACTGTTGGGAAGTTGATAGCTTTGAGTCCACTATGACTCCTAAATCCTTCTCATAAGGTGTACTCTCGATTTTCCGACCCCCATTGTGTATTCAAACCTAATATTTTTACTTCCTATGTGTAATACTTTACATTTACTGACATTAAATTTCATCTGCCACAAATCTGCCCAAGCCTGTATGCTATCCAAGTCCTTCTGTAATGATATAACGGATTCCAAATTATCTGCTAATCCACCTATCTTGGTATCATCTGCAAACTTAACCAGCTTGTTACTTATATTCCTATCTAAATCATTTATATATATTAAAAATAGCAGCGCCCTAGCACTGACCCCTGTGGAACACCACTCTTAACATCGGCCAGTTCTGATGAGGTTCCTCGCACCATCACCCTCTGCTTCCTGTGTCTGAGCCAATTCTGCACCCATCTAAAAACATCACCCTGAACTCCCACTTCTTTTAACTTGATGCCCAACCTCTCATGTGGCACCTTATCAAATGCTTTCTGAAAGTCCAGATAAATAATATCATAAGCTCCACTTTGATCGTATCCTTTTGTTGCCTCCTCATAGAATTCCAACATGTTAGTAAAACACGACCTCCCTCTTCTGAACCCATGCTGACTGTTCAGAATAACTCCTGTCCTTGCCATGTGTTGCTCAATCTTATCCTTAATAATTCCTTCCATTAATTTTCCTGTGATGCTTGTTAAGCTTACTGGCCTATAGTTGCTTGGATCTGCCCTGTCACCCTTTTTATATAATGGGATGATATTTGCCATTTTCCAGTCCTTTGGAATCTCTCCAGTGCACAGTGACTTCCTAAAAATATGTGTCAAGGGTTTATATATGTACTCACTAGCCTCCTTAAGAACACGAGGATAAATATTATCTGGGCCTGGTGATTTGTTTGATTTCATCTTATTTAATCTGAGCAGCACTTCTCCCTCTACAATTTCCAAATCCCTCAGTACCTCCTTAGTAGTCACATTTACCTCTCTCACTTGTAAACACCTCAGAAAAATGTAAGTTTAGGGCATCTGCTATTTCATTGTCTGTATCTTTTAATTCCCCTTTACTATTCCTGATGAACTTGACCTCCTCCTTAACTGTTCTTTTACTACTAAAATACTGAAAGAATCTCTTGGGGTCTTCTTTCACCTTATCTGCTATATTCCTCTCCAACTGTCTTTTAGCCTCTCTGATATCCTTCTTAATGGTTGCCCTCATGTTCTCATACGCTACGATTCTCTTTGCAGTCATTAGTCTTATATGCCTTATACAGCAGTTTTTCCTTTGCAACTTCTTTTTAAATCTTTATTAATCCATCGTGGAGTTTTTTTTAGTTTCCTATTACTTCCAAATTTAGGTATGTATCTGTCCTGCATTACATGTAAAACATTTTTAAACCTGTTCCACTGCTCCTCGACTGTCTCCACATTTAAAAGCTTATCCCAGTCTATCCTACTTAGACTTTGTCGCATCTGCTCAAAATTAGCCCTACCAAAGTTCAACTTAACAATTTTAGTCTTTGCATCTGTACTCTTACAAAATACTGAGAATTGTATTACATTATGGTCACTTGACCCTAGTGGTTCAATCACCTCTACACCCTCAATTCTATCCTGATTATTACAGAATACTAAATCCAGACAGGCTTCACCCCGTGTTGGTGCTTTAACATGCTGTGTTAAAAAACAGTCGCTGATTACTTTTAAAAACTCCTGCTCTTGTGCTCCTCCATCTGCAAGGTTATCCCAGTTAATATTTGGATAATTAAAGTCCCCCATGACTATAATATCCCCCTGTAAACTTGCCTTTTTGATATTACTAAAAAGATGTGTGTTGAAATTACTGTCTGAATTGGCTGGTCTATAACACACTCCTAAAATAAGACCTATTTCCCTAATATTTTCCAGGCGAAGCCACATGTCCTCACTAAGATGGGGCTCATCATCCAACTGAAGATGACTTACATTTAAACCCTGTTTGGCATAAACAGCAACCCCACCTCCTTTTCTGTTCTGTCTATCCTTCCTAAAAAATGTGTATCCCTCTATGTTACACTCATCCCCATCTTTGTTATTTAGCCAGGTTTCCGTTATTGCTATAATATCATAATTATGCTCAGCTACATACAACTCCAACTCACTTACCGTAATTTAACCTCACTTACATTAATCAGCATCTCTAATTTTAATGGAACAAACATTTGGTTGAAAATACTCAAACTGTTGCATGCAGGAGTTTTCTAAACAGCTCACAGCTAAATCGCTAAGATTTAGGCATAGTGTCGTTAAAAACGATGACAAATAATTTTTCAAGCAGTTTAGGAGCATTCTGTTCTAATGCTAAAATTTTAGAAAAACGCTTAGGATTTAATGAACCATTACGATCAACAAAGAAAATTGAATTGTTACCTAACACCTAGCCATAATAAGTTAATTGAATTGAATATTGAATTGAATTGATTATCTTTTATTGTTGTTGCATTGAGAACAATACAATGAAATTTAAAACGGCTCTCCCAGAGATGCTTTCATCACTTACACACGCATCCTCGCACATACACAGATAAGTAAACTGACTGGATTTGTAAAATAATTTTAAAAATTATAATTAAAGTGCATAAAATATTAAAAGTGCATTTCAGAAATTGCACATCGTTTCTCACATGAAAACAAGTCCAAGGGTTTTAAGATAGTGAAAGTGAAAGTAGGAACAAAGAATAGAGGGCCGAGAATTAAGTTCTTGGACAGCTGATGGGTAAAAGCTGTTCCTCAGACTCGTGGTACGGCAGTTTAGGGTCCTACAGCGCCTTCCAGAGGGTAGCAATGTGAAAACGTGAAAGAAAGGGTGAGTATTGTCACTGATAATTCTGCAGGCCTTGCCTTAACATCCTGTAGACGTCTTTCAGAGGGGGGAGGGAGAGTCCAATGATTTTTTTTTATGCTGTGTCAACCACCCTCTCGAGGGCTGCCCTGTCTGCTTCTGAACAGTTTCCAAACCATGCCAAGATGGGATAGGTCAGTAAGCCTTCTATTGAGCAGTGATAAAAAGTCTTCAGCAAAGTGGCAGAGATGTGTTTTTTCCTGAGTATCCTGAGGAAGTGCAATCTTTGTTGGGCCTTCTTCACTGCAGCAGTGGTGTTTATATTCCATTTTAGGTTACTGCTGATGTGGATCCTTAGAAACTTAAAACTGGTCACCTGCTCCACCTCTTGATCTCCTATCCTGAGTGGCTGGCGCATGTTCAGTTTCCTACTGAAATCCAGGATGTGCTCCTTTGTCTTTCTGATGTTTAAGGACAGGCTATTTACCCTTTTTGGTGCCAGTACACACTTCGAAGAGCTTTCTTAGAGAGCACTGATGCCTGTTTGACATTTTCTTGTACCTACTTGCACCTATCATTGTTGGCCAGCCTTGAGGGGTCAGTGTCTTCCCTGTAAGATTCTGGCCCTGGTCATTAATGACTTTTAATGAGAAAAATACAGTTAAGTGCAATAAAATCAAATATTCTTGTGGGTAATCGCAATAAGTTGACATTTATTTGAACACACCTCTTTATAGAGTGTAATATTGCACTTCATATGTAGATAGATATGTCGGTGCTGACAGTGACAAAGTGATGCCTTTTTAGGCTTGTCCATGTGCCCAGAGCCTTAGGATATTTGATAATTTCAAAGCGGACAACATAATATTAGGAAAAATGACAGTATGGATATTAGCAAATTGCTAGAATGGCCCCCTGTTACTTTAATTACAAGACTGACTCCATTATTGCAACAGAAGAACTCCACATTGTTGGCCACAGAATGCTGTTAACACGTGACAGGACTAGTGCTTTTAGTAGTATTCCCCACCAATATGGAACCGAGCAGAATTAGACTGAATTACATCTGCCAAGCAAGTTTAATGTGGATGGTCAGAGCACAGACAACCCCAAACAATGGTAAACTTAAATTGGAGATCTCCATACGTGATGTTTCTAGTGCTGCAACAATTGGTGTTGAGTGTGTGATTAGTATAGTCTGTTGCATTTGATTAGTATAATATTTTATTAACTGTGGTCCCCTGCCCGGGGTTTGTTTCCTGCCTTGCACCCTGTGTTGGCTGGGATTGGCTCCAACAGACCCCAGTGACCCTCTAGTTAGGATATTGCGGGTTGGATAATGGATGGATGGATGGATATTTTATTAATATGGTATGTTATACTTGTAGCATATGCTTGGTCTTCAGAAACCCTTAATGCATTTATTGACATTTTTATTTTGGTGCCCTGGACTAACTGCTGGTCTTTAATAAGCTTTGTTTTTTAGATGACCAAGGAGCAAAAGGTCTATTCAGTTGGGTTTGTCTGTTGTTCATAGTGGCTGGTCTAGATAGATAGATACTTTCCCAAGGGGAATTTCACATAATCCAGCAGCAGTATACTGATACAAAAAACAATATTAAATTAAAGAGTAATAAAAATGCATGTAAAAGCAGACAATAACTTTGAGTAATGTTAGCGTTTACTCCCCCAAGTGGAACTGAGCGGTCGCATATTGTGGGGGAGGAAAAATCTCCTCAGTCTGTCACTGAAGCTGCTCCTCTGCCTGGAGATGACACCGTTCAGTGGATGCAGTGAATTCTCCATGATTGACAGGAGTTTGCTTAGCGCCCGTCGCCCATCTAGTCATAGAATGTAGGTTCAGAGGAATTTTACCAAAGCAGGTGACCAGCCAACAAATAATTGACAATAAATGTTGTACCAAATAATTTTTCAACTGTTAGTCATACATGAGACCTTGAAGTAATACAATTAATTTGTCTGGAATACCTGATCACCCTGAACCTATAAGGAGCAAGCCTATCTTTTCTAGGAGAGGACCATGACCTCAGATATACAGTAGACCTAACTGCATCACAGTCAGCTTCAAGCAGCTTCAAGGCACAGTGGATTTCACAGTCTGATGAAAATAAGAAGACAACATCGTCTACAAATAATCATGGTAAAGGCTGTAGGTTTGCAAACTGAAGACTTTCCAAGCTTTGTCTAGGCCTTGATATGCTTTGGCAGTAAGACGCCCAAAGTCATGTTCAACAGAACTGAATTAATGTCAAGTATGCGAGTACGACTCTCACTCTGCAAATACTACACAACAGAGTGGCATACCGTAGCAGATCTGGAACCCCATACTTTTATAGCAGCTTTAACAAGATACTATAGGGTATGTGATCACTGGATTTTTTCTAGTCCACAATGCATAAGTAAACAAGATTGTCCAACTCCTGCCTACCCTTCTGATCTGTACAAAGACAAAGGGTTACTTCACTGCTCTACTAGGAGAACAGAGTCTGCATTGATCCTTCACAAGTTGACATTCTTGTGTCAGATATAATCTCAAATTATGTACAGGAGTTGAGGAAAATACGTCTTCAGTAACTAAAATACACGTGAATGTCCACTTTTTTAAAAAATGGAGACATCCACACCTGTCATCCATTAATGAGGTACAGTTCCATGAAACTTTGAAGAGGCACATTAACCAAAACACTCCTACAATGCTCTTTAAACATTTCCAGATGGACCTCATTCTTCTTTGAGGCCATGCCTCTATAGAGATTTGTAATCACTTCACTGACCTCGGGAACAAGAAAGGAAGCCAACATCCGCCAATCCTTCTGCTGCTTTCTCCTCTCGGAAGAGCATATCACAGGGTTTAGGAGCTGATCAAAGTGCTTCTTCCCCTCTCAGTTGATATTCCCTGCTAAGATCAACTTAACCAGCCTGGCTCAAGAACAGTGGTTCTCAACTTTTAGTCCTTGTTGCTCTCCCAGTGTACCATGAGAATATGTCAGAGACTCCCTGCATAGGCCATGTTACCCCACTGTCCCTTTTCTGCAGCCATGTCAAACATACTTGTTTTTTAACTTAAATGTATTAGCAGAAGCATATTTGCTGGTAGTGCTACACAACTCAAAATTAATACACCATTCAAAAAGAACCTGTATGTTTTCATTGAATAAAAGTTATTTTTACTAGTGCCTGAATGTCTTAATTATAACATAAAATGAAAAGGCATTTTTAAGGATACATTTTAAGCAGTAATTACCAAAATACAGAATTGCAGTATTTTTGATAATAAAAAAAAGGTTGATCACTACCCACTTGGTTTAACAATTACTTTTTAAAATAAGCATAAAATGATTAAGCTTTTCTGAAACTTAAAAAATCAAAATTAAGTTTTAAAATGCAGAGCTAATTGCGGCAGACATTTATTTCATAAGTTAATTACAGAAGTCACCTTGTTATCCTCTGGATTAACCACTGAAGCATTTCCATCAGTAATAGCCACATTTAAAATAAAGTGAAAATTCAATTGTGTTTTCTATCCACATACATCAGAAATCAAGTCGACAGAAAAGATAAAAGCATTGAGTGGAGCTGTGGCAGAAGTCAGGTAAGACGTGACCAGATCTGACACAAGTGCATCTCTAGAAAAGGAGTGCAGTGAAGCTGAACTTCGTGAGACTGTCAGATCTTTTCCATCATGCTAAAACACTAAACTTCTACAGGACAGTGGCATGTCACCTTCTGTTCGCTTTTTCTTATTAGTTTTCATTTTAACTACAGGTTAGTAGCTGTAATGTGCTGTGCTACACAGATAAACGTGAGCAACTACAAAATCCTGAATTGCTGTGTGAATGTGAGAACGCTGAAGACACATTTAAGTGCCAGGTATAATCTATAAGTGAAGCAAACTTTACAAGGGGTCTTTGAGGAAAACAGTTATTGTGGGCAGTATGTAACATGTTTTAAATAGTGATGAAGTGGACCATTTTAACAGGATAAGTTTGACATCTCTGCTGTAGCTCGATTTTTAGCGATTTATGTATCTTGGTGCTATTCTATAACTATTTTCATTCATCTGCAGTTTACCCAAAGAGACTAGACTTAAGTAGCACTGGTCTAGAGAAATTCCACGTACACCTCAAAAGGATTGCAGGAACTCCTTCATGGCAATCTAAAAGTCATTCTGTATGGGCTCACCAAATGACTCTTCAGATTAGCTTCTGCTGCCTTTGCCCTACTGATATGTCTAAATCATAAACTAAAGCCTTCCTTCTAACATTCCTAGGTAGGTCACTTTCACCAGTAACTGAAGTAAAATTTTATTTCATTCTGAACAGTGACATCTGCTAGACATTCCCATATACGACTTCCAAGTCTGTCTGTTAACTGTCCAAAAACTTCTGACACCATCTGTAGCTGCATTTTACCCAAAATTAGTTTGCGTCATGGGAGTGTCAATGGTGTGACACGTTGAAATGATTCCACAGAAAAAATATCTTTGTTTTTAAAAGCTTTGGTAAACATTTGAAGTAAAACAGTTCACACAAAACTAGAGAAAAAAATGGTATTGCAAAGTAAAGAAAAGTACTTGTTTAAAGAAAATTCAGTGTGGCATTTGGCTGGGGAGGAAGAATATCTAGAGCATTACCTCCCTTGGAGCGCTAGGTGGCAGTCCCCCTGGGTTACAGTGGTGCCTCGGACCCCTGTAGGGCTCCATGGGAGCTGGAGTTTTGGGTGCTGCAGCTGTTGCTGAGCTCTTAATTGCAGCACTTCTGCCACACCCGGAAGTGCTGCCAGAACCTGGGCAATGAGCACCTTCGACCACTTCAGGGTGCCTTATAAAAGGAGCCACCAGCCACTACTCTGGGAGCCAGAGTCGGATGGAAGAAGACGATGCTTGCCAGGAGGAGTGGAGGCAAAGAGAGAGAAGATAAGAGAGAAGGAAGATTGTTTGGTGCTGGACTGTACTTGTACTGTGACTGTGGGATACAGGATAAGGAAGAAAAATAAAAAATGTGTGTGCTGTACTTGTGTCCCACGTCTGTCTGTGTAGTGTTGGGGAGGCTGGTGTACCTCCTGGTGGTCCACAACAGTATATCGCTTTATCTTCATTCAATTCGCTAGGTTTACTCATACAGTAGAACCATTTCTAAACGGTCAGAAAACTGTATGCCTACCCCTTACAAACCACAAAGTGGGTCTTTCAGTCTATGTTAGCAGTGAGACTAATCCAAACACTGAATCTGTTGACCCGCTGTATTACGGATATAGCCAAGAAGGTTCTATTTCACGTTAACTAATCTATAGCTATAAAAGAAAATTATATTCTGTTCAAAATAAGCAACCATTAATATGAGTTTAACATAAGGCATTAACTTTTCAAGATTAGCGCCATCAAATGGTAATTAATTCAAACCTCTCGTTAAATGAGAGTCCAGAACATGCTGCCACAGGTTACATAAAATGACAATAAATGAAGTTAGTCACTGACCTTTGGCCCCAACATTCTCTGTTACTGAATACACTTACTGTTTGAACAGTCTTGGGTTTGAACATAGGGACCATAATGGAAAATAGAGTACCAGTACAACACCAACTCTGTAGACCTGAGCCTGATGTTGTGTGTATCTCCACACTCACCGGGATCTAATTCTTGAGGCTATACCATGGTATTACAGAGATGACCCTTGATTAAAAATCTGGTTCCATCTCTGCTGGAGATCATCCTAAATCTAGGTAGCTGGTATTTTTAAACTGCCCCATGAGATGTGACTCCTTCCCCACTAGAGAAATTATGATTCATGTCTCAACAGCCAGTTTGCATCGCCATTGTATAATATGATTATTAGAGTCACACTGCACTTAGTTTTCATCCTCCATCCTTCTGAATGAGGAGCACATATGGGGGCCCTCATGTGATTTTCACAGGCTGAATATGACCAGCTTATATGTGTAACCCAGGAACCAGATGCATATTGAGGAACACCCTGCCCAGACCTAGGCTCCAGGAGTTTGTATTTGCATTCCCCTCTTATTATTGTACTATTCTTTGTTTTGTCCCTTTTGTCACAAGTACACCTATGAGAAGTGCATATGGCTATAAGGACCCTTAACCTCCAGGCCACTCTACCATGCTAAAGTCACAATCCTATGAAAGTTGGTCTAGAAGTGGGGTGTGCAACTCTGGTCCTGGTGGGCTGCAGTAGCTGCAGGTTTCATTCTAACCCTTTTCTTAATCAGGAAGCAGTTTTCACTGCTAATTAACTTCTTTTCCCTTTATTTTAATAGCCCTGTTTTCAAGGATTCGGTCCTCTGATTTAATTTGTTTCTTCATTAAATGGCAGCCAAACAGAAATGAGATGTGAAACGAGCCAACAGATGACCACCTGAATTGTTACGTCAAACTCCAGCCAATTTCACTCCAACCAGTTTCTTAATGAGAAACCAATTCTTGCTGTTAATTAAAGCCGTTATTGAATATCCTGACTTGTTTCTGCTCACATTCTGCTACCGTCAAGATATTTTGATGACATGAGCAGACCAACTTGACCAAGACCTTCACCTTTCACTATTTTCAGGTTAGCTGGTCATATGTTGGCTTGTTTTGTGTCTCATTATTATTTGGCTGCCCATTAAGGAAAAAGAAACAACTAAGGGATCTGAGTCACGTCAATTAAAACTAAGGAAAAACATTTTAATCAGCAGCAAAAACGGCTCACTAATTAAAAAGATGATTAGAATGCAAACCTCCAGCCACTGTGGCCCACCAGGACCAGAGTTGGACACCCCAGGTCTAGAAGATGTAATTTGATATTATGATATTTTGGAGGTTATTAGTCATGTAGCTCTATGGAATGGTGGTTAATGCAGCCTTACAGCTTTAGTAGACTTTGTTTGAATATCAACTTGGTCACTGCCTTTGGTTTTCTTCCCACATTCCAAACACATACATACGTGAGTTGGTGTGAAAGCTTTATGTGTGTGATCACTCACGCTTGACTTTGTAATTTAAAATGTTGAACTGTGAGATGGAAATGGTCAAACATCATGATAAAGTCTGTCAAATAGCTTTAGCTATTAACATGATTCTCAGCATGGCAGCTTCCAACCTCTGAATGTTTGAAAGTATTCTGAGACATCTATTTGCATATGTAGTGCAGTGGCAGTTATTTCATACATTATGGCTCGTCTCTAAATTAATGAAGCAAGTCAGATACTTGTCATTACTCAAAAAACAGTTTTAGTTATGGATGAGAAATCATTGCCTTACACTTAATTTTGTTTTCAGTTCTGACTGGCTTCACACTCTTCCTCCTCTTCACCACCTCCTTTTGTTCATTAAAGGAACTTCCATCAGTGCTTAAATTCAGCATATGAAGTGTCTGCCCACACTTAGGAAAGGAATAGTTGCAGGATGTACAGTACCTTGTATGCAGAGAGATATAGAAGGTCTTCATACTTCTCATTTTATATCGCTGCTCTATTAAAGTATTCCCTGATATGTTAAAAATGAAGCAAAATACATTTAATTTAAATTGTTGCTGTAGAGAGTATTACCAAGTGAGGAGTACTGCTTCCAGTAAGGTTACGTACTCACAACCCACACACTTCTGCCAATGCAAAGAATTTTGACATGGTGTTACCTTGGGCAGCCACTATAATAAATACACATTTAATGAGCCTGACGAGAAGAAAGCTTGCTAATGGAATACTCCACCTGAAAACAATACTTGTAAATATGTTACTTATCTCATGTAGTTTGTAATGATGGTTGGAAAAAGAAACTTTAATCTCATTTTTTCATGTAGAACAGAGCTAATAAACTTTCTGATATAATTGGAGTCTGTGGTGACCAATGCACAGTATCATCAAACATTATTGAAGACTTACATAAGGAAGTCTCACGTTACAAGTGTTGCATAACCAACATGTCTAAGTCAGCCAGTTCTAGGCTCACAACGTCCCAAACACATTTTTTCCTCAATATTGTTAAAGTAGCTGTGTGTGTTCTTCAGGGTAAGAAACAAGCCGAAGACTCTAGCAATTTTTCTAAACTGGTGAACTGGCAGAGGCGTCAGCTACGTGGGCCAGGACAGATCGTATCTTGTCCAAGACAGACATGTAGTTGAGTGCAGCTGTGGCACAAATTGAGCACAACAGGCTGGAACCTTTCTCTGGCAAACATATGGTAGCTCATTGTGTGAATGTACAATGAGCATGTACCACAAAGTTGAGTTTGTCTGCTTGGGTTGAATGAGAAGTGAGGTGTATGCAAGTGCCGAAAAAATCTAAAAGTGCACGCATGCGCCGTCTCACCAAGAGCAAGTCACACTTGTATAAGCTTTTACATCTTCCATAGAATTCACACCATCTCCCGTGGCTATCGTTGAGTGTGAGCAGAGCGGACTGGTCCTTAGACACACACGCGCACCTTTTGTAGTGAGAACTGAGTTGCATGCAAGCGCCGAGAAAATGTAAAATTGCACGAATGTGCCATCTAGTGGCTATCGTTGAGTGTGAGCAGAGCAGACTAGTCCATACAAACACATACAGGTCTTTCATTTATCTATGTCTAATAAACCACTTTTGAATTAAAATAGAACACACTCAAACGCATGCGAGCATTTGAATTGAAGACCCTTCCCTACACCTCATTCATTGGTCAGGACTTAAGCCCAGGAATTGCTTTTCATTGGCTAATATTGCGCTTCACATGCTATCAACAAAAGACGGACACTGAGCGCCATTCAGAACTAAAGATTAAAAGTTTTGATTAAAATTTGAGTGAAAACATTATCAAGAAGAGTTACACCTCATACTTGTGCATATCCGAGATGCTTCAACAAGCAGAAGGTCAGTTCACCTGTGCAGTTTTGCAGGCTGCCATTAAATAATCCAAAACTACTTCAGTTGTGGCTCACTGCGCTGGATATAAATGTCAGGATTAGAGGGCAGAGCTTCAGTTCAAATGCTTGTTCACATCTTGAGTGTGTTCCAATTTCATTCACGAGAGTATTTTTCCGAAGTGTTTTATTTAATAATATTTTAGTACAAATACATGTAGTTGAGAGATTGTTAGCAAATGACTAAATGACTTGTCATGTAGATTATATAATGTGAGTAATATGAGTTTTTTTATGAGATATTTTGAATATTGTTTTCTGTTATCCAGCATTGGTCACCATATATCAGAAAATTTGTTATCTGTATTCCACATTAAAACATGAGATTAAAATTTTTTCTCTGCCATCAATGCAAATTGCACAGATTAAGTAACATATAAAAGGTATAATTTTGGGAGCAATATTCCTTTCAATGATGGTACATTTGTTTATGATAATGTCTTAAAAGGCTGAGATCCCAGTGTGCTCCCTGTCTCTGTCTGCACTTTTCACCCAGTCAGACTTATTTCAATGATGTATTTGAACATCAGAACTTGACGTAATTTTTCATTGTAAATGTTTTCTATAAAGTCTTCACATTGGCTAAAAATTAGGATTCAGTGTTTTTAGTAAGTCTTTTCTAAAGATATGCAGGTTAAGTGAATTGTTGATGACAAATTAGCTCTAGTGTGGTGTGCGATGGACTGGCACACTTGTCCATAGTTTGTTCCTGTTTTGTGCACAATGTTAGCTGGAACAGACTTCAGTTTACCACAACCCTCTGGATTAAGTGCATTAGAATATGACTGCGTATTGTGAGCCAGGGGGCTGATCGCACCCCAAATAGAGACAAACGCCCCTGGGAAAACCACAAACCCTGAAACACTGACTACCCTCACATTGTTCCTTATCCTTGCACTATAACGCGTAATACAAGCCTCGCGCGGTACTCCACCAACTTATAAGCCTTGCGCAGCGCCTGTCAGTTTTGGAATTGATTGTTTGCTTTTATCTCTCTCTGCTCCTAGCGGAACTGTCGTCTCTGACTTGGCATGGAGCACGTTTAAGCTCATGTGTTTGCGGTGTTTGAATAAAAATCCTTCTTGTTTCTACGACCTCCTGTGTCTCTGTGCAAATCTGTGACCTAAGAGTGACAGTATGCTCAGATTTTCCACTTTCTTTGTTGTACTTCACCAGTTTCTTCTGATTCGAAGTCACCTGTGCAGTGCTTTTGTATGTTTTTTAGAGATGCCATAGTCATTGAAGAACAGGGATTTTCTTCTTTCAGTTACTCCTGTTAGGGGTTGCCATAGCAGATCATCTTTTTCCATATTTTTCTGTCCTCTGCATCTTGTAATGTCACACCCATAACCTGCATGTCCTGTCTCACCATATCCATAAATCTTCGCTTAGGCCTTCCTCTTTTTCTCTTGTCTGGCAGTTCCATCTCTAGCATGCTTCTTGTGCTCTAGAATTCAGAGCTCAAATCCCAGGCTGGGTTCTGCTGGTCTGGACATTCTCCAAGTGTCTCTATGCTTTTTTCCTCTGAGTGCTCTGGTTTTCTTACACACATGCATGTTCTCTTAACTGGTAATTCTAAAATATGTCTGTGGTTGTGTGGGAATGCTGACCTTAAAAAGGTTTGGTTCTTCCCCTTTGTCCAATGCTTCTAGCATAAGCTCTGGTCCACTGTAATCCAGAATTGGTGCAAAGAGTTTGAAAATGTTGCATAATTTTAGTATTTTTGATTGGGTGGATCTTTATGGCTAATGTTGCCGTGGCGATAGTGCATCTAAATAAAGACCCAAGATTTGTAATATACCAACAAAAATATAATTAACGTTTGATGAGAAATTAATGCTGGATTTAATAATTTTATCTCAAATGATGCATTTAGAAAAGAAACTCAATTTTTGGTCTGAAGAGAAAAAAAGGCTTGCTTAATGCCAAATTAATAACCTTCTCTTCCGAATTATACTCTGCTTGCTTGCTAATTGTAAGATTACAATTGTAGTATCAGCTCATTAAATTTAGATGTATAAATTGCAATTTTGCTTTGGAATTTTCATTTCCTATAGTAGCCATTGGAGTAAAAAAAAACAAATGATTTGCTTAATTGCTGTTTTTAAAATGTTTTCCATAATGATTTTAATCAGGTTGCTTTGCAATTGTATATCCAAATTAGTGAATTACCACCTAACTATCAAGAAAAAAAAAGAAATGTTTATATTTATAAACATTTTTATACATTTTATACATTCTTATATATATATATATAAACATATGTTTATAGCATATGTATATAAACATATATAGTGAGCTACAGTGTTTCGTATGTGATCATAAACAGTCAGGTCAAAGATGAACTTTTAAACCAGCACACCAAGCTGGGAAACTGCAGTTATAACTTCACTTTTTATTAATGTCTAAAGATTTGGACTTTCATACTGAATAAAAGGAAACATGTTCAGTGGTACCAGACACTAATTATAGAGATTGATATAGTGTAGAAGGAATTTGATACAACTGTATAATAATAATAGTAATCATTATCATGATCATCATCCTCATCTGTTCATTGTCTTTTGTGGAAATGAAGAAAGGGTTTACCTTTTTGGATTAAGCATATATTATAATCATTGACAAATCAAGTTACATATAGAGCTAATGATAACAAGTTCAACAAAGAAAGAATTATAAATGAATGAGCAGTCTGCAGCCTGCCCATTTGTTTTCTGATACCATTCAACCATTTTCTGATCAGCTTATTTGGTTCAGATTCACATAGGTTGATGTTTAGTCCAGCACCATCCACCCTGGACTGGAAGTCAGGCCGTCACAGAACACACACAAACACACACACTCAGTTATCTGTGGCTAGTTTAGTCAATTGTTTCAATTCAAGGTTAACAGAGAAATATAGACCATCGCAGTGTTTCCCTATACAGTGGAACCTCGGTTCACGAACGTCCCGGTTCACATACAACTCGGTTCACGACCAAAAAGTTCGGCAAACTTTTGCCTCGGTTCACAACCACACACTCGGTATACGAACAAGCCAGTTTCCTTTGCCTGTGTGAGCTGAGCTGAGAGAGAGAGAGAGCAAGAGCGAGCGAGCACGTGCCTGCTTTGGGGAGGAGATTGCTGCACGTGTTTGCTGAACAAGCCAGTTTCCCTTACCTCCTGAGCTGAGAGAGAGAGAGAGAGAGAACCATCCCCCCCACCACAGGCAGCCTGAGAGAGAAAGAGAGCTGCCATGCTTTTTCATTTAAGCAAAGCCGCTCCTTGTTCATTGTTTTCAATAAGACGTGCACTCTCTTTGTGCTCTACAGTATTTTGTGTGCTTTTGCAGTTAACTATGGCTTCTGAGCAAGTGAAGAGTGGTCAGGAGAAAGTTTTGAAGAAAATTAAAATCGAAGTAAAGAAAGAAATTACAAGAGGTGGAAAAACTGTTTACCAGTTTACTCATTTACCAATCGGAGAACCCTCGTGCTTTCAAGCAGCATAATGTAAACAAAGCCAGACTGCCAGTAATGTGGAGGGTCACAAGAACTTTCTTTTTGGAATGGCTGCATGAGGCTTTCACTCCCACCAGCTAAACCGCTAAAAGCACCAGAAACCCAAGAAATCACCTGAAGGAAAACACTTCATGAAAGAACTCATCTCATGCAAGGTTAGTTTTCTTGGTGGTTTTTGTATTACGGATTTTTCAAAAGTTAAATTTTTTAGTTCATAATGCGATTTGTTGCAATGTCATTTTTCTCTTTTTTCAAATGTTCGCTTTTTTCCTTGTACTTAAAACTCATGAAAGTGTTTACAGATGGAGTTTTTCATAGCACGATTAGGTGCGATGTTACATTTCTCTTTTTTCAAATGTTCGCTTTTTTCCTTGTGCTTAAAACTCATTAAAAAAATAGTTTACATGGACGACTTCATCGTGTGATTTGTTGCAATGTTACTTTTTTGGTTGCTTGTGAGTTGGTTTTTAAATGCAGTTCGGATTTGTGCAATGTTTTTTTTCTGCTGTGCTTAACTCATTTAAAAAAAAATGCTGCGTGAGCACGGGCAGCTGACAGGGAAGGGATGGGAGGGGGATAGGGGTGGGTGGTGTGTGTGTGTGTGTGTGTGTGTGTGTGTGTGTTGTGCTGCTACAGAGAGAGAGAGAAAGAGAGAGAGAGCGCGCGTGAGCCAGGCTGCTCCTGTAGCTGAGGTAGGGAGGGAGGGAGGGGCTTTGGTGGTGTGTGTGCTACAGAGAGAGAAAGAGAGAGCGCGAGCGAGCCAGCTCGTGTAGCTGAGCAGGGAGCCTGGGTGTTTTGTGTCAATGTTATTCAATGTTTTTACATTAGTTTACTATTACAATGTGGATTCTATGGTGTAATTAACTATATTTGTGCTTAATCTTTACATATTTTTACATATTTACATACAGTTTGTACGGTCTGGAACAGATTAATTGTATTTACATACAATCCTATGGGGGAAACTGCTTCGGTTCACGACCAACTCGGTTTACGACTAAAGTTCTGGAACGAATTATGATCGTGAACCGAGGTTCCACTGTATATATATTGTCAGGGATGCCAGGGGCCATGACCCAGCCGGGACGCCATGAGGGACCGGATGTGGGTCTGCGCCCACCCTGGATCACGTGGGGGTCGCCTTCCTGGATGCTCAGGGGGCCACGGGTACAGGGCATGGAAGCTCCACCCTGTAGGGGCCCGTGGTCACCGCCAGGAGGCACCCCAATGCCTTGGGGACCTGTTACTCCAGCACTTCTGCCACACCAGGAAGTGCTGGGGGGAAGACTTTGGAGGATACCCGGAGAGCTGCCGGGAGAACAGCTAACACTTCCGCCACGCTGGGGCGTGGCCAATGGGAGAGTGTCGGAAGCACCTGGAGCTCATCCTGGTCATGTATAAAATTCATTCGAGGCTAGAGTCGGTTGGAAGGAGGACAAGGCACGAGGAGAGTGTGGAGGCGGTCCGAAGAGAAGGCATATTGTGGCCAGGACTGTGTGTGTTTGGGGTTTGTGCACTATTTGGACTGAACTGGGTCTGTGTGACCATTACTATTGTTGTAAATAAACGTGTGGTGGTTTGATGAACAACATGTCCGCCTGTCTGTGTCAACTTCCACAATATACAGTATATATATTAATCTATTACCACACACATATGCATTGGAGGCAGTCAATGGGCTTAACTGAGGGTAAAACACTAAGTAAGGGGTTGATGAAGTGCACTAATGTCTTTTCTCCCTCCACTGCAGATCACCAGATAGGGAGGCCAAGTAAACCCCAACCAGGTTCCACCTCCCTCTCCAGACCACACCCTCCTACTGACCTCACTTCCGCCTGTTCCCTGTTGGACCCTTCTCTTCCTCCCTAACGCCTATAAAACCCAGCCACTTGTCTTTCCCAGTCATTCCTGTTTTGGACACAGTCAATTAAGACTACTATGAGCTTCAGGGTGGAGCCCCAAACCTTCTCTGTTTTTTTCTCTCTTTATTACTATATATATATATATATATATATATATATATATATATATATATATATATATATATATATATATATATATATATATACAGTGGAGGAAATAATTATTTGACCCCTCACTGATTTTGTAAGTTTGTCCAATGACAAAGAAATGAAAAGTCTCAGAACAGTATCATTTCAATGGTAGGTTTATTTCAACAGTGGCAGATTGCACATCAAAAGGAAAATCGAAAAAATAACTTTAAATAAAAGATAGAAATTGATTTGCATTTCATTGAGGGAA
This sequence comes from Polypterus senegalus, assembly GCF_016835505.1. Taxonomy (NCBI): domain Eukaryota; kingdom Metazoa; phylum Chordata; class Cladistia; order Polypteriformes; family Polypteridae; genus Polypterus; species Polypterus senegalus. The sequence continues at coordinate 288,136,230 of NC_053154.1, forward strand.
ATAAGTTTTGAACCCCTACCAACCATTAAGAGTTCTGGCTCCCACAGAGTGGTTAGACACTTCTACTCAATTAGTCACCCTCATTAAGGACACCTGTCTTAACTAGTCACCTGTATAAAAGACACCTGTCCACAGAATCAATCAATCAAGCAGACTCCACACTCTACAACATGGGAAAGACCAAAGAGCTGTCCAAGGATGTCAGAGACAAAATTGTAGACCTGCACAAGGCTGGAATGGGCTACAAAACCATTAGCAAGAAGCTGGGAGAGAAGGTGACAACTGTTGGTGCGATTGTTGAAAATGGAAGGAGCACAAAATGACCATCAATCGACCTCGCTCTGGGGCTCCACGCAAGATCTCACCTCGTGGGGTGTCAATGGTTCTGAGAAGGTGAAAAGAATCCTAGAACTACACGGGAGGAGTTAGTTAATGACCTCAAATTAGCAGGGACCACAGTCACCAAGAAAACCATTGGAAACACATTACACAGCAGTGGATTAAAATCCTGCAGGGCTCGCAAGGTCCCCTGCTCAAGAAGGCACATGTGCAGGCCCGTCTGAAGTTTGCCAATGAACACCTGAATGATTCAGAGAGTGACTGGGAGAAGGTGCTGTGGTCTGATGAGACCAAAATAGAGCTCTTTGGCATTAACTCAACTCGCTGTGTTTGGAGGAAGAAAAATGCTGCCTATGACCCCAAAACACCGTCCCCACCGTCAAGCATGGGGGTGGAAACATTTTGCTTTGGGGTGTTTTTCTGCTAAGGGCACAGGACAACTTAATCGCATTAACGGAAAATGGACGGAGCCATGTATCGTGAAATCCTGAGCGACAATCTCCTTCCCTCTGCCAGGAAACTGAAAATGGGTCGTGGATGGGTGTTCCAGCACGACAATGACCCAAAACATACAGCAAAGGCAACAAAGGAGTGGCTCAAGAAGAAGCACATTAAGGTCATGGAGTGGCCTAGTCAGTCTCGGACCTTAATCCAATAGAAAACCTATGGAGGGAGCTCAAGCTCAGAGTAGCACAGAGACAGCCTCGAAACCTTAGGGATTTAGAGATGATCTGCAAAGAGGAGTGGACCAACATTCCTCCTAAAATGTGCAAACTTGGTCATCAATTACAAGAAACGTTTGACCTCTGTGCTTGCAAACAAGGGTTTTTCCACTAAGTATTAAGTCTTTTTTTGTTAGAGGGTTCAAAACTTATTTCCCTCAATGAAATGCAAATCAATTTCTATCTTTTATTTAAAGTTATTTTTCGATTTTCCTTTTGATGTGCAATCTGCCACTGTTGAAATAAACCTACCATTGAAATGATACTGTTCTGAGACTTTTCATTTCTTTGTCATTGGACAAACTTACAAAATCAGTGAGGGGTCAAATAATTATTTCCTCCACTATATATATATATATATATATATATATATATATATATATATATATATATATATATATATACTTTGTATATGTCATTTGAAATGCTAATTGGTTATTATAGAAACCTTTAAATTTGTATTAGCAATGCTGAAATCTTTTATTCTGTTTACCAGCGTTGCAAGACACTGTCATTCCTAAAGTTCAGTCCTGTTTTCAAAAATGCCCAAAATGAAACAGCCTTCTCTAGAAACATGTTGGCCTAACGTTATTTTTTTTTTCTCCGTGTGAGAGATTGCCAAAAAACTGAAGATGTCATACGCAAGTGTCTGTTGCTTTCTTGAGGGAAAAGGGAAAACTGGATTTAAAAGAACAGAAAAGATAGGAAAGGCCCAGATGTGCAAATGCTTAAGAGGGTAAAAGCATCAGAGTGTGTAGTTTGAGAAACAAATGCCTTACAGATCCTCAGTCGGCTTGGTCTTTTAAATCACGCCAAATACTAGGGTCTGCAAAAGAAAAAGGATTTGACCATAATATGCTGAGTCTTCATCTGTTCAGTGTCTGTTCTTTTGCCCAGTTTAATCTTTACTTTTAATTTGCCAGTTTCAAATATGACTTTATCCTTGAAACGTTGCCATTAATGCCAGCATCCCAGACTCTTCTTTTCGTCCCTAACCTTAAAATTGCTGTATGGATGCTCTCGATTTGCACATGTGTGAAAAGATATATCTATACTAATAAAAGGCAAAGCCCTCACTGACTGACTGACTGACTGACTGACTGACTCACTCACTCACTCATTGACTCATCACTAATTCTCCAACTTCCCATGTAGGTAGAAAGCTGAAATTTGGCATACTTATTCCTTACAGCTTACTTACAAAATTTAAGCAGGTTTCATTTCGAAATTTTAAACGTAACGGTCATAACAGTTGACAACGTCCGCCATGTTGAACTTTCTTATTCACGGTCCCATCTTCATGAAATTTGGTAGATGGCTTACCTGCGCTAACCGAAACCAATGTACATACTTATTTCGGTGGTATGAGGCCACTGTCAGCCGCCATATTGAACTTTCCAACGTCACTAATTCTCCAACTTCCTGTGTAGGTAGAAGGCTGAAATTTGGTACTTATTTCGGTGGTATGATGCCACTGTCGGCCGCCATATTGAACTTTTAATGGAAACCGATGTACGTACTTATTTCGTTGGTATGACACCACTGTCGGCCGCCATATTGAACTTTCCAACGTCACTAATTCTCCAACTTCCCATGTAGGTAGAAGGCTGAAATTTGGCAGGCTCATTCCTTACAGCTTACTTACAAAAGTTAAGCAGGTTTCATTTCAAAATTCTACGCGTAATGGTCATAACAGTCAACAACGTCCACCATGTTGAACTTTCTTATTTATGGCCCCATCTTCTCAAAATTTGGTAGGTGGCTTCCTTGCACTAACCGAAACCAATGTACGTACTTATTTCTGTGGTATGATGCCACTGTTGGCCGCCATATTGAACTTTTCAACAGTCTTTGTTACTTATGGGCCCATTTTCAAGAAATTTGGTACACGGGTTCCTAACGCTAACTGAATCCTACTTACGTACATATATACGTCCATAGCCTGCACCTCGGTCACCGTGTGAGGTGGCATTGGGTCCCCCATCCCAACGCCTCCCACGTTGTTGGCTGCCTGCCTATATAAGACTGTCCGTCGCTCCGGTCTCTACATACCTTTCCTTGCTTCGCCACGGGATTCACGTCTCCCTACTGATAACTACAGCCTTTTTGTTGAATCCACGGCTTCTCCTCTGTTTTATTGTTTGTTTATTACAATTATAGTTATTGTATAGGTATTTTACACTTACTTTACATTGCTCAGGTACCCATTTCCTTTATCATTCCAACCCCCATTACCATGTCTATCGAGATGATCACTATCGATCAAAGAACTGTCACTTACCGAGTGGTTTCCATGCCCGGAGATAGCACCTACCTTTTCCAGTATCTTTGTTACATATTGCACGGCCATATCAGGCTCACTCTTGATATCCGGAGGAACATTCTGTCTTATGTATTGAATGACTGGGACGGGTTCAAGGTGTGGACTGATGATGGTACAGGAGATAATTATACTACAGGAGCAGTATAAGAGTGAAATGCTTAAGCCCTTCACCTATGGTTCTGCATGTGAGTTCATGGCTGCCGCTGAATTGTTCGGTTGTCGCTTTCAAGTGTACCGAAATGGCCAAATATTTTACACCATTTCGACAACTGCCAATGCCTCTTAAACATCTTAGATTCACAGGTGACGATTTCAGTAGTGGACACTTTGATGTTTATGAATGTTTAAATTCTCAAAAGCTGGATGTGATTTTATCGATGAAACTGGTTGCTTACAACGCTTGACAGATGCCAAATGTCACTTCAACACAACAAATCCTGCAAATACTGTCGGAATTGAAACAAAAAATGAAACTCAAACCGATTATGACAGCAGCAATCCAAGCTGTGAGATTTGAGACAAGATTACTGTTCACATGGCCAACTGTAAGGTACATGCTCAAGAGTAAGCTCAGCGCACAGCTTGGTCATATTACAACTGGAGGGCCGAAATGACAACATGGTATACAAAGAGATCCTTAACAAATAATTATTGGCATATTTTCCCTCAGTTTACAAAGGTTTAATTTTCTTTTATATATATATATATATATATATATATATATATATATATATATATATATATATATATATATATATATATATATATATATATGTACAGTGGTGTGAAAAACTATTTGCCCCCTTCCTGATTTCTTCTTCTTTTGCATGTTTGTCACACAAAATGTTTCTGATCATCAAACACATTTAACCATTAGTCAAATATAACACAAGTAAACACAAAATGCAGTTTTTAAATGATGTTTTTATTATTTAGGGAGAAAAAATCCAAACCTACATGGCCCTGTGTGAAAAGTAATTGCCCCTGAACCTAATAACTGGTTGGGCCACCCTTACCAGCAATAACTGCAATCAAGCGTTTGCGATAACTTGCAATGAGTCTTTACAGCTCTGGAGAATTTGGCCCACTCATCTTTGCAGAATTGTTGTAATTCAGCTTTATTTGAGGGTTTTCTAGCATGAACCGCCTTTTTAAGTTCATGCCATAGCATCTCAATTGGATTCAGGTCAGGACTTTGACTAGGCCACTCCAAAGTCTTCATTTTGTTTTTCTTCAGCCATTCAGAGGTGGATTTGCTGGTGTGTTTTGGTTCATTGTCCTGTTGCAGCACCCAAGATCGCTTCAGCTTGAGTTGACGAACAGATGGCGGACATTCTCCTTCAGGATTTTTGGTAGACAGTAGAATTCATGGTTCCATCTATCACAGCAAGCCTTCCAGGTCCTGAAGCAGCAAAACAACCCCAGACCATCACACTACCACCACCATATTTTACTGTTGGTATGATGTTCTTTTCTGAAATGCTGTGTTCCTTTTACGACAGATGTAACGGACATTTGCCTTCCAAAAGTTCAACTTTTGTCTCATCAGTCCACAAGGTATTTTCCCAAAAGTCTTGGCAATCATTGAGATGTTTCTTAGCAAAATTGAGACGAGCCCTAATGTTCTTTTTGCTTTACAGTGGTTTGCGTCTTGGAAATCTGTCATGCAGGCTGTTTTTGCCCAGTCTCTTTCTTATGGTGGAGTCGTGAACACTGACCTTAATTGAGGCAAGTGAGGACTGCAGTTCTTTAGACGTTGTCCTGGGGTCTTTTGTGACCTCTCGGATGAGTCGTCTCTGCGCTCTTGGGGTAATTTTGGTCGGCCGGCCACTCCTGGGAAGGTTCACCACTGTTTCATGTTTTTGCCATTTGTGGATGATGGCTCTCACTGTGGTTCGTTGGAGTCCCAAAGCTTTAGAAATGGCTTTATAACCTTTACCAGACTGATAGATCTCAATTACTTCTGTTCTCATTTGTTCCTGAATTTCTTTGGATCTTGGCATGATATCTAGCTTTTGAGGTGCTTTTGGTCTACTTCTCTGTGTCAGGCAGCTCCTATTTAAGTGATTTCTTGATTGAAACAGGTGTGGCAGTAATCAGGCCTGGGGGTGGCTACGGAAATTGAAGTCAGGTGTGATACACCACAGTTAGGTTATTTTTTAACAAGGGGCAATTACTTTTTCACACAGGGCCATGTAGGTTTGGATTTTTTTTCTCCCTAAATAATAAAAACCATCATTTAAACACTGCATTTTGTGTTTACTTGTGTTATATTTGACTAATGGTTAAATGTGTTTGATGATCAGAAACATTTTGTGTGACAAACATGCAAAAGAATAAGAAATCAGGAAGGGGGCAAATAGTTTTTCACACCACTGTATCTGTTTTAATCTCCTGCTGTGTGCAGGTTTATCTCTACCTGGACAGATGCTTTAAACAAGGAGTGTTACTAACTCAGTACAAGTAGACCAAACAGTTAAGCCACACCTGTGCCAATCACCAATGCCAGTGCCCACTCTTGCCTAATTAAAGTTTTTTTTTTTATTCCCCCTCACTCTCCCAAAATATGGTGGACAGGACAGACTGTTTTTAGTCTTTTTTCATGACTACCTAACTTTTATAGAACATATAACTTCAGGATGTTTTAATTATATTTAGTAATCCTAGATGTGGCCCATCATGAAATAGTTCTAGGTACATTTGGTATTTTGGCTTTGAGAAGCTGAGCATGAACGTATTTTTATGTGAATTGTGGGCTTACTTGTTCTGTAATCTGAGCATTAACTATTTAGAGACTATATAGCTTCTGGAGAGTCTTGTCAAGAAAACAGATTGCCCTGACCCACCAGTGAAAGTGCAACCTAAGATCCAAACTGGGACAGAAATAGACTAGCGAGACTCTCATAATCATAGATTTACATTAAGAGGTCATGATGTGATGTGGCTGTGCAATGTCTGGGCTGCCCACAGCTGGCATTACCTCCTTAAAACTGGGGCATCAATAGATGTAAACTGAGATGGACTAGGCAGTGAGGACACACAAACACAGCAAGAAACTGTGTAAAGTGTGCAGTGCTTTTATTCACAACAGTACAGTGTTTAAATCAAAAGTGCAGTGCAGTCTTTCATCAAATCAGTAATCCACAAAACATAATGCAAAATAAATCCATTGCATAGGGGGAGGTTAAAAAGTCAATAATTAAAGAAATATTATAAATGGTTAAAATCAGAAGGGTAAAATCACAATAAGGATCTATCCTTTCACACCAGTAAAGGATCATCCTTTCCAGACCTCTCATGAAGGTTCAGATGTAGTCATCCCTTATCTATGGCTCATTTTCACGCCACCATCCTGTGTCCTTTCTCCCACTGCCATTCTTCAGTGTTCAGTGGGAGCCCACTCAGAGTGGTTCGTCAGTCCAACTTCTTAAACGTTCAGCAGGAGCGATCCAGCACCAGGAGTGCTATCTGCTGACTCTTCTCAGGATCATCTCCTGATCATCTGCCTCCTCTCGTTGACAGCACCAGCTCAGCCATGATCCTGTCTCTTCATCTTTTGTTTCATTTAACATCATATACAGTCATATGAAAAAGTTTGGGAACCACTCTTAATTCTTTGGATTTTTGTTTATAATTTGCTGAGCTTTGAAATTAGCAAATTCCTTTTAATATATGATATGCCTTATGGAAACAGTAGTATTTCAACAGTGACATTAAATTTATTGGATTAACAGATAATATGCAATGTGCATCATAACAAAATTAGATAGGTGCATAAATTTGGGCACCCCAACAGGGATGTTACATCAATACTTAGTTCAGTCTCCTTTTGCAAATATAACAGCCTCTAGACACCTCCTATAGCCTTTGATGAGTGTCTGGATTCTGCCTGGAGGTATTTTTGAACATTCCTCCATACAAAATCTCTCCAGTTCGGTTAAATTTGATGGCTGCCGAGAACAGACAGCCTGCTGCAAATCATCCCATAGGTTTTCGATGATATTCAAGTCTGGGGAATGTGACAGTCATTCCAGAACATTGTACTTTTCCCTCTGCATGAATGCCTTTGTAGATTTCGAACTGTGTTTTGGGTCATTGTCTTGTTGGAATATCCAACCCCTGCATAACTTAAACTTTGTGACTGATGCATGAACATTATCCTGAAGAATTTGTTGATATTGGGTTGAATTCATCTGACCCTCAACTTTAACAAGGGCCCCAGTTCCTGAACTAGCCACACAGCCACACAGCATGATGGAACCTCCACCAAATTTCACAGTAGGTAGCAGGTGTTTTTCTTGGAATGTGGTGTTCTTCTTCCAATAATTACATTTTTGTCTCATCAGTCCAAAATGAATTTGGCTTGTCTAAGTGAGCATTTGCATACAATAAGCGATTCTGTTTGTGGCGTGAGTTTAGAAAGGGCTTCTTTCTCATCACCCTGCCATATAGATGTTCTTTGGGCAAATTGCGGTGAATTGTAGAACGATGTACAGATACACCATCTGCAGCAAGATGTTCTTGCAGGTCTTTGGAGGTGATCTGTGGGGTTGTCTGTAACTATTCTCACAATCCTGCGCATATGCCACTCCTGCATTTTTCTTGGCCTGCCAGACCTGAGTTTAACAGCAACTGTGCCTGTGGCCTTCCATTTCCTGAATACATTCCTTACAGTTGAAACTAACAGTTTAAACCTCTGAGATAGCTTTTTGTAGCCTTCCCCTAAACCCATGATACTGAACAATCTTTGTTTTCAGATCTTTTGAGAGTTTCTTTGAGGATCCCATGCTGTCACTCTTCAGAGGAGTGTCAAAGGGAAGCACAACTTGTAATTGACCACCTTAAATACCTTTTCTCATGATTGGACACGCCTGTCTATGAAGTTCAAGGTTTAACCAGCTAATCCAACCAATTTGGTGTTGCAAGTATTGAGCAGTTACATGCATTCAAATCAGCAAAATTACAAGGGTACCCAAATTTTTGCACAGCCAGTTTTTCACATTTGATTTAATTTCATACAACTAAATACTGCTTCACTAAAATTCTTTGGAAAACACTCCAGTACTCAGATGTTCCTAGGAAATAAAAGACATTCCACTGTTATCTTTTTTGTTGAAAGTAGAGTAAATTATTATGCAGGCTGAGAGGGGTTCCCAAACTTTTTCATATGACTTTAGCTGTCATTCCATCCTTTTTTCTTTTCTCTCTTTCATGATACCTTCTTTTTCACTTCAAGCTCCTTTATACCCAAGCAAGTGCAGGTGCCTTAATCGCTAAGTGTTCTCCCATCAACACCCCATGGCTGCTCATCCATGGTACCATATGCATTATGTCTACCCAGAGCTGAAGCACACTACTTTTATTTAAATCTGCTGCACTACCACAGACCCCTGACGCGCATCACCGCAGGCTGTTATGTTGGAAAATTTGAGAATTAAGCAGTAAGAAAAGCACGAGGGTTAGAATGTCAGTTAAGCTATAAAAACTAGTTCCTCTGTCAAGTGCTGCTCAAAAAGTTGAACTTTTGGACTCTTACAGTATGGTTTGAAATAATACAAGACTATATAATAATAATATGTTTAAATAATATTAAGTATGAAGCTTATGACAAATGAAATTAGAAATAAGGAAATATTACTTAGGGAAAGAATCATATGTTTTAATCATATACAGTAAGCATTAATAGACCTAAAAATAGGCTGTCTGTTTCAAAAGAATTATTGCACAATCTCAACAAGGAAGGGTTTGAGTGGATCAAAAGTTAATTATGAAGTAGACAATTCTGAACACATTGAAGCAAAAAGTTTAGACAAAAACCCAATGAGATCTGAAAAGACAGAGCGATTGTCTTGAAGACAGAGAAGAAGGTCTGAATCTGTGTCATCACTGCTGTACTGTATTTTATTTTTACACTTCAATAAATAAGATACATTCTTTTAATATTAATTTTGTTTAGATTGTTACAGTTTTCTGGTCTCACAGGTTGGATTCCGTTAATTTAGAGGTTTCATTGAAGGATTAAGGATGGTTAGGGATGTTAAATATCAGTCTGTGAGACAATGGCCTGCAACAGTTAATCAAACCTATTAAAGTGTCAACACCATGTGTTAGGACAAGAATTCTGGAACTGGGGGGTGAACATTAAGGATCCTAAGATCGTAATTGCCTCTACAGCTCTCACTTCTTAGTCTGGTAAAGAAACCTGGGTATCCCTCCATGCCCGGATCTGGACACTGCACATGTTTTCATTAAGCACGTTTACATGTGTCTCGATAACTCGTTTATCCACAGAAATCTTGTTTCTAACATGCCATGTAAATCCTTATTCTGGCGTGGCCAGAGGAGGAATGCCGGGAACACCTGGGGCTCATCCGGGGACTGTTTAAAAGGGGCCGTCTCCATTCATTCACGCTAGAGTCGGGTGGAAGGAGGACAAGGCAGAAGAGAGTGGAGGCGGCCCGAAGAAAGGCATTGTGGCCAGGACTGAGTGTCATTTTGTGGTTTGTGCACTTTATGGACTTTGGATTGGGTCTAAGTGACCATTATTATATTTGTAAATATTGTAAATAAACGTGTGGTGGTATTTTAACAACATGTCTGCCTGTCTGTGTCCGGGCCGCGTCCACATGGGTTATTCACACTAACCCTGTTATGTTAGTGCAAGTAAACGCACTCAGTGCCGTATGTTTTCAGGGAAGGCTCTTTGCTATAGGTAAGCCTGCTTTATATATGTAGGTGATTCTCCTAGTCAATACATGAGACAGCATCTTTAATAGGTTTGATCACCCTAACCCACTCTAACCTCGGAGTACTGCATCCTCCAACCATCCTTCTGCTGATACCAGCATAGGTGAGACATCCCCACCCACAATTACAGCAGCCCATGTGAGCAGAGAGCTGAGAAGACTTCATGCCAGCAAAGCAGCGGGTCCAGATGGTGTATCGCCACGACTGCTGAAGGCCTGTGCATTGGAACTGGGGAGTCCTCTACAGCGCATCTTCAACCTGAGCCTGGAACAGGGGTGAAACCCAAGGCTTTGGAAAACATCTTGTATCACCCCTGTCCCAAAAGTATCACGTCCTAGTGAGCTGAATGACTTCCGGCTTGTTGCTCTGACGTCACATGTGATGAAGTTCGCTGATGACACTGCTATTGTGGGCTGCATCAGGAGTGAGCAGGAGGAGGAGTACAGGAAGCTAATCAAAGACTTTGTTAAATGGTGCAACTGAAACCACTTACATTTTAACATCAGCAAAACCAAGGAACTGGTGGTGGATTTTAGGAGGCCCAGGCCACTCATGGACCCCGTGATCATCAGAGGAGACTGTGTGCAGAGGGTGCAGACCTATAAATATCTGGGAGTGCAGCTGGATGACAAATTGGACTGGACTGCCAATACTGATGCTCTATGTAAGAAAGGTCAGAGCAGACTATACTTTCTGGGAAGGTTGGCATCCTTCAACATCTGCAGTAAGATGCTGCAGATGTTCTACCAGACGGTTGTGGCGAGTGCCCTCTTCTAAGTGGTGGTGTGCTGGGGTGGCAGCATAAAGATGAAAGACGCCTCACGCCTGTACAAACTTGTTAAGAAGGCAGGCTGTATTGTAGGAGTAAAGTTGGACATTTTAACATCTGTGGCAGAGCGACGGGCATTAAGCAAACTTCTGTCAATCATGAAGAATCCACTGCATCCACTTAACAGTGTCATCTCCAGGCAGAGGAGTAGCTTCAGTGACAGACTTTTGTCACTGTCCTGTTCCACTGACAGACTAAAGAGATCGTTCCTCCCCCACACTATGCGACTCTTCAATTCCACCCGGGGGAGTAAACGCGAACATTACTCAAAGTTATTGTCTGCTTTTTTATTTTTTTCATTTTTTTTTCATTTTTTATTTATTTATTTATTTTTTCATTTTTATTACTATTTAATTTAATATTGTTTCTTTGTATCAGTATACTGCTGCTGGATTATGTGAATTTCCCCTTGGGATTAATAAAGTATCTATCTATCTATCTGTCTGTCTGTCTATCTATCTATCTATCTATCTATCTATCTATCTATCTATCTATCTATCTATCTATCTATCTATCTATCTATCTATCTATCTATCTATCTATCTATCTATCTGTACTGTAGACACCCAGGAGGCAGCCCCAATACTTATTTTTCTCCTAGGAAACTAGAAAAGGCCAGCCATAGCAAAGCATAGAACAGTAAAACTGAAGAGATGATCTGGGTCAAAGTATCTTTGACTGACAAAGGAAAAATTGATCTGGCAAACGATGAAACATTGTGCTTAGTACTGAAAAGAGGCAAGTTGTCCTCAGTAGAAATGTTATTCATTTTTATGTCATTACTACTTTGTGTTCCCCGTGTGAAGCCTCCCTAAAGCTCTGGGCAAGGAGCAGCTGGCATATACTCCGCAGTAAACATATTTGCCCACTTTCACACAATGATGGTGACCCTTAGGGGTTAGAACTACTAGGAATTTGTGCACTGAAAAAAATACTGTTAAGGATTTACCACATCACATGTAGGTTTCATTCTTCATCTTGCTTCCAGGTCTCCTCTGGTGAGTCATTAGATGCACATGAGAGTACCTCGCAACTTTGAATACGGCAAGTTGATACACACTCACTCACGTAGGATGATGAGCACAGGGGGGTGCGAAGATTTATTTGTTTATGTTTGCCACAAGGTTGGCAGCAGTGCATTTCCTTTTCAGTTTTGTTTGCATACATTTAGTTAAACTAGTTGATTTAAACTTTTCTTTTCAAGTAATGTTGTGTCTTGTTTTAAATGGTGTTAACTCCCCTCCTAAAACATTCATTGGTGTCACTCTATTGAGAAAAGTTTAAGTCCCAAGAGGAGGGGAGGGTGTCAATAGACTGCATTCCGAAGTAGTGGACGAGCATTTTGACAAGTAGAAAGGGTAGCTGTGTGGCTCAGCAATCAGCCACTAGTAGGGTAAATTAACCTCCTATAATTCAGTGTGGGGTCCTGTTTTTTTCTTTATTTATAGAGGAGCTTTATTTTTGTTTGCAAGCTGTACCAGAGCCTGGGCTGTTTTTTTAATCCTTGTAAATATTTTTTAAGGCGTTTAGTACCGTTGCGGGTACCCTTGCTATTTTAGAGACACAGGGTTAGTATTTCTGTTTTTATTTTTTTTCCCCACTGTGCATATTTCTGCACCTTGTTCTAGATCATCCAAGGGCTGTTATAAATAAAATCCTCTTCTTTTTACAACACTTTGGCATCACTGCCTGTTTTCTGGAGTCATGAACAGTCCCGGTTGGTCCTGACTAGCAGCAGTATGCCTTCTCCTGCAGGTGGGTTGTGATAATTTGTTAAAACCATTTGTCACTCTGTATCAGCCGATTCTTTTTCCCTGCCTGCTGTAGCCTATCCTGGCAGCAACAGGTTCAAGGAAAAAAAAAAAACCAAAAACACATTTTTGAAAGCCAACTAAAAAGCATACTTTAATTTTATTCTTCTGTGTCAATGACACTTTGACATTGGGATTATCTGGAAATGAGTTGGCTCTTCACAATTTTAAATGAGTTTCTCTGGTAGAAGCTCTTAACCTTAATGGGTTACAAATTCAAAGCATATTGCAAAATTGCTTCAACAACTTCAAAAAAATAAAGAGGTATGAATATTGATTTTTCTTTGTGGATCAAAATGACCCTTAAATGATAAAAATATCATGTTAAAACATTAGAAGCACTTGTGAGTATATTGATCATGTAATTATGTGATCCTTATCTAGTAAAAAATATGATACCAAAATTGGTGATTTCAAGGGCCTGAGGTGCACAAATACCAAGTAATTATGTGATCATTATCTAGGAAAAATAAAATAGCTAAAAGTAAAAATGATGCTAGTAACAAAGTTTCATCAAAAACTAATGTTAAACAGTCAGTCAGTCATATTCTAACCCGCTTAGTAGTGAACAGGGTCAAGGGGGTCTGCTGGAGCCTATCCCAGCTGGCATAGTGCACAAGTCAGGAACAAACCCTAGACAGGTGGCCAGTCCATTGCAGGACGAACACACACACTCACACCCCAGGTACACACCACAGCCAATATAGGATCGACAATCCACCTAACCTGCATGTCTTTGGACTGTAGGTGGAAACCCACACAGACACAAGGAGAACATGTAAGCTCTACACAGGGAGGACCCGGGATGTAAACGCTGGTCTCCTTACTGCAAGGCAGCAATGCTACTACTGCGCCATGGTGCCACCCTAATATTAAACAAAAAATTAAAACAAAATTAGAACTTAACATTTGCCTTCCTTTGACTCTCCAACTAATTCACAAAATCTTTTAACCTGGCAGGATTCATGTTTTCTAATGCCTCCAAGATGAGTGGTGTGGCAGTCTTCTGGTTTCCATCTGGCATCCATCTTGATGTTAGGAAAAGGAAGGACTTCCTCTGTTTCACAGGGTCACGGGGGTCTGCTGGAGCCAATCCCAGCCAGCACAGGGCGCAAAGTCAAAAAAAGTTCCTCCCTAAAAAGTTAACACATGTTTTTATATTACAGTGGAACCTCGGTTTACGAGTAACTTGGTTTACGACTGTTTTGCAAGACGAGCAAAAATTTTTAATAAATTTTGACTTGATAAACGAGCGACGTCTTGCAATACGATTACTATGAATACACTTTGTCTGCTGGGCGTCATGTGATCACAACTGAGCTGATGGTTCTTCTCTCTCTCTCCTTATCTCGCTCGCTCGCCCGTCTCTCTCTCTCTCTCTCCTTATCTCGCTCGCCCGTCTCTCTCTCTGGCAGTCGTCTCCTATTCTCCGTCTGAGTCTGTGTGCCTCACTCATATAGTCAACATCCGTATGAGCGTATACTGTTTACTACAGCATTGTGACTGTGTGTGTGTGCGCTGTGAAGTGCGAGTCCCCATCTTGCTCCCCAAAACACGAAGCTGAGTCTCATTACTTTAACACCAGCTTTATTCAGCTTGAAACAGCAACAGCGCTGTTATTTATTGTAGCGGGATCTTTATAATGTTCCTTGTATGACCCATCGACGGCAGGCGCTTATAGCATGTCTGCAATCTTTTTGGATGCGCTTATACGGCGAACTGCTACAGCGCTGGGAGACTGCGATTGCTTTGGGACGCTCTTCCGCGTGTCGTCCCGTTGGGTGGAATCCCACATGAGTTTAGAAACTCACACCAGCCATGATTCTTTTTAAAGGTAAAGTGCAGGTTAATTTGTATTATGTATTTTACTTTATATTTTGTATTAATCATTTTTATATGAATAGTTTTGGGTTGTGGAACAAATCATCTGAGTTTCCATTATTTCTTATGGGGAAATTCGATATACGAGTGCTTTGGATTGCGAGCACGTTTCCGGAACGAATTATGCTCGCAAACCGAGGTTCCACTGTATTTTATATTATTTACAATTTCCTCTTCTCTATTTGCAACAAAACACTAGAGCATTGTCGTAATGTTATTGTTATGTAATCTTTTCTTGAGTATTGACTCAGAAAGCCAATAGTATAACTTAAAAGGCAAACATTCACTTTCCTGCCGACACACACAAACACAAGTTTAGCCTTTTAGTGTACTAAAAATTGATTGCTGTTTCACAAACGTCAGAAGAACAAAATCATTTCAATTAGAATAAAACCACAAGGTGCAGCTGAACAATTTGAATGTTCTCATAGCCACTATTACTGCAGCTACTGTTTCCCATTGGGAACTTAACAAATAACGCACAGCATCCACTTGACATTCAGGAATGCATTTTTAAATTAAATATATAAGAATGAAGGGCTGATTAGTTTCAACTTTAAAAATAGCATGCATTTGTCTATTTGCAATGGATCTCTGTTTCTCTGCTCCTAATGTGAATTTACACAACTTTAAATGAAACTCTTTGAGCTTCATGTTTCAGTCGTTGCTTCTAATAAAGTATGATTGCTTTTCATTATGTGTGTGTTACAACAGCAATGATTAAGAGATGCTGAGGATCATTTTCATTTAAATAATGTAGACCCAATGAATGCTACACTGCTTAGTGCTTACTGCATTCAAAAAACAATTTAGCACAGTGGCCACGAGGGCACCTTCTCTAGTTAGAATATATAAAGTAGAAATATTGTGACAACAGGGGGGTGTTCAGAAAACCAAAGGAAGAACTCACACGTCAGTTAATCCACAATTTTAATAATAGATGCCATTTTATTCACACACATCTCAGAGTCTCAGTTCACAAGAGTTTTATAAAAGTATTACTTTTACTAGAGTCTTTTCAAGTTTCCAGTCATACAATAATGTTCTTGTTCAGCCTGTTACTGTAATGTCTTTAAAAAGTGATTGGGTCCTCCCAGTTGTGCCTTTTTTTCCTTTGAGGCTTCCTGAATGTGAATTGACTTCTGAGCTTCCAAACTGACTTTTTATCCATAGCCACCTGACTGTAAAAGGTTGGGCTCTCACTCTCCTTTATTGTCTACGCAGGGTGGTCCTTTGTCCCTTGACTTCCATGGACTATTCTGGGAATATCCTGTTGATGTTGTTTTCCTGATCCTCACCTGGTAAAAAATGAAGAATATACTCTGAGGTGTGAGGAGTTCCTTGTCTTTGTCTGGAGGTTTTTCTCTACTCTTCCCACCTTTCCAAATTTCTCCTGAGGGAAAAGGTGTAAAGAGGAGTAAAGGTGTATCAGGCACGCTGAGAAAATCGCCTGCAAAGATGGCAAGCATTAAACCACACAGGAGGCGAGAAAGGTGCCTTAAAAGTAATGACAAAGTTACTGAGAAGCAGGCTTTATGGGAATGTGCACAAGGACGGTAGCACAGGTGCGCAGACATTCACTCACATTGTAATATATGGCTGGCTGTTTATCTCGGCCAATACTCGAACGCCACTAGATGGAGTCCTCCCTGCAACATGGAGGTGCCCCGAATTCCTGCAGGGCATCATGAACATTGGAGTTCGGCTTTACAGCCCTGCTGGATACCGTGGGGGCCGCCAGGGGACGCTGCAGGGAGGCACAAGTGTTTTCATTATAGTCTGGAAGTATTCCCTATTCACGGGGACGGAAGGAATGAAGTACTTCTGGGCTAAAGAAAAGAAAAAATTTCATCTGACCCGGAAGTGCTATGAAATCACATGGACTAAGGGAGAGAAGCATTTCTGGGTCAAAAAATATTAAAGGACTGTGGGAAACCCCAGCAGACGGAGCTGGAGTTGGGTGGTAGAGGACGGAGCTGCTGGGAGTGGAGGACTGTGGATTGTAGTTGTGATTATTGATTTATGATTGTGTATTGTGGAGGTGGAGGTGCTTTGTGCACATTATTGTAATAATAAATTAATTATTGGGACGGTGTTTGGACGTATTGTCTGCGGGGTTCAGGGCTCAACAGCGACCCCTACTGTCACAACATGCATATACAGAGCAGAGGGGCCGAAGGTAAAAGATATGACAAGAGGTAGCCAATATTTTTTTAATAGTTCTATTGCCTGTCTTCGACAGCTGCCAAGGCTAGTCCTCTTTAATAAAACCCCTGTGTGCGTCCAGGTGTCCGTGTGTGTGTGTCTTCTGGTGAAGTGCACATGCGCGGGCAGCGCCACACATCGTACCATGCGCCGCCCATGCGCTCAGCACCGTGGATGCACACACACTGGAAGCTGGATGCACAGTGAATGGCCTTGACACGGCCGCGCATGATAAGATATAAAGGACATTATTGCTGGGGAGAGTGCTGATTGGGTAGTCGCGGCAGCGCACATAAAATCCATTGCTGAGGAGATGCCACACACAAAATAATCAGCTGCACGCCCCCACAGATTAAAATACATGCTGGGGAACTGCACAGTACTTGCTGGGGAGACCCCACAGACATGATTATAAGCAGCACGCCAACACACTACATCAGTTGCTGGGGACACTCTGCTGATTGCCCACTGTTGTGACTGAAAATTAGTCATATTACGGACATCAAAGCCAGTATTATTGTCAGAGAAAATGACAGACATTTTACAGAAATACAAACCAGTATTACTGCGAGAGAAAATTAAAGACACACAATACAGTGACGCATATTACAGCCACATACAAGCCAGTATTACTGTAGGAGAAAATATTATAGATGTATCTACTAACAACATGCCACCAAAAAAAAGGACACGTCAAGCAGGACAAAAGACACAGACAATCAAATCCTATACAGTATAAGCAACATCTCCTGGAAGAACGGTCAGCTCAACAAGTAAACATCAACAAAAGAAAAGCTGAAAGACAAAGAAAAATACGAGCAAATAGATCAATTGAAGAAAAAGAAAATGCGTCAGAAAAGCGCTTAAAGAGAAAGAGTCAGAAGAGCAAACCTTAGAAAAAGTTGGCATTTACTTGCCAGAACCAGTATTCAGCCATGGTCAGTTTTATGTTGCATTATCAAGAGTTAGAAGTTTTCCAGATGTTGTTGTCAAGGTTGTAGAGATTCATGAACAAGGCAAACTGTTGCCAAACTTAGACAGAATATTTACACGAAATGTTGTCTATAATGAGATTGTATAGAAAAATTTCATGAGGTAAAAAAATAAGAACATTTTACCTAAATATCTTCTTCAGATATTGTGTCTTACAGATGGTTACAAAGTTTTACATTCAGGTAATATTAATTATACTTACTGTATTGTTATATACATTTCTATTTTATCTTTATTATTATTTTACTTTAGGCTTCTTGCAAAAATATTTTTGACAACAACAAATTAAGACAACAAACAGAATGAGGTCAAGGTCCCTTGCCATTCAATATAGGCTGTTCCTACTAATGTTTATGCACTACTGTTCTAGCGCCCATTATTGTAACAGGCCTAATGTCTAGTTATTAAATAAACTACTTTAGAATAACATTCTTATAAAAATGTGATTTTTTTCTTGGTTGTTGCTATAGGCTAAAAACTTCAGACTTTAAAGAAATACAAAGTACAGGTCAAAATAAAACAAACCTACCAATACATACAAACCAAAAAGGATTACAACTCTGATGACACTGGTCTGCAAGAAAAAAATATTTCTTGATCTTTTCAGAAATTTTAGATATTGTTTATAGTTCTGAATGTGCTGAATTCAAATTTGGCAAACAAACAATTTCTCTGTCACATTAGTTTTTTAAGACATGAAAGTTTAAAATGAAAGCACCATTTTAATGAAAAAATGCAATATATTTTTAAAATTAATTATTTAGATTTGAACAAAAATTATAAATTACACATATAATTATTTCAAATACAATTGCTTAATTCCATGAAGTACACTGCAAAAAATGAAATCTAAGCTAGTGAAAAGTATTTATATCATAACATTATATCTTGTATTCCTTATTGTAAGAAATATTGACATCAAAACATCTGTATTTACGATATTTTAGCTTACTTTAAGAAGTCTTGTCAAGTAAATTTTGTTCATCCCACTGGCAGATATTTTTGTTCAAGAAAAGCAAAACAACTCCCATTTAAAGTTTTGTCTAGTTTTAGTATATCCTTTTTTTGCAGTGTAGTGTTTGTCCTTTTGTAATGAGGGTACACATGGTAGAAGGACATTGTGACTGCTGCAGCGATGTCATGTTTAAAACACTGCTTGTCTCCAACCAAGATGACAGTGGATGGCAGGAACAGTTGGCAGAAGCTATAATCCAGTTAGATAACATGATATTTGCAGAAGACATAGACATCGTTTCTACTTGTTCGGCTGTAGGATCATGTGTAGTGTAGGAAGTTAGCAGACACTCTAGCACTGATGTCACTGAGGCAGCCATTAAGCTTGTCAATATCTGACATACACCCAGGAGTGATCTTCATTGAGATGTGGAAGTAATCTGCATAAGAGGTCCAGTAGTAAATCAAGTATCTTAACAGCAACATGCAGAACTGGAAAAGATGTGGACCGAGTACCGATCATCGGGGCACATTATAGAAGAAATCTTGATCAGTAAGAGGTGTGAATAACTTTAAAAAGCCTGCCAGGGCCAACAGTGAATCAAAAACTCGAAAAAATAATGTGTCAACAAATAAAGAGTGCGATAATATAATATTCTTTATCTATCTAGTCTTGTGGAATGAACTGAGACGATATGTCCCCACACATGGGATCACTTTATTAGGTTTGGCTGCTTCTTAAGACAAGAAGCGTACAGCTTCAAATAGTCAATCTAATGGTCACAACTTAATATACAGTACTTTATATAGTACAAAGACAGAGGAGATTTTCATTAAAATAATGGCTTGTTGTCAGTTGTAGGTTCCAGCATCTTAATGTACTGACTGGCAGCAGTCTGAAATGAGGATGGAGGGAAGAATAAACTAAGTCAAATATTTAGATATCACAAATCTATAAAACTGGCTCACAAACCCACAAAATAAGCCTAAAGATGTAGTCAAAGAGGACGTTTCCAAGGATGAAAATACATAGAAAATAACTTTTGAATTAAATCCACAAACTTGGACTAACCAGAAACTCCAAAATGTTGGTCCTTTAAGCTCTCAGGTAATAACATTATGCTTAATACACTCCTAGTTGTCAGGCCTAGCGATTTCCCAGTAGCTAACAAAACACACAGAAAACAGCAGAACCCATAACGGCATTGCAGGATAATGTTACTAGTTTTCAACATGCTTAAAAATGCACCTACCTTGAAAGTATTCATAACCACTGGATTTCTCGTCCATTAATAAGTGAGATCAAAGGACAATGGCCAGAAATCAAAAGTAAGGTGCAGAGGGTTATGTCAGAAAACCAAGGGTGGACCTTGATGCAGATGAGCTACAGCAGCAGAAGACCAGGCTAAGGTCCACTCATGATGGAAAGGAACACGAAGATAAGACTATGTTGGCACATGATCATCAAAACTGGGTGATTGAAAATTAGGAAATTTCAATGAAACTTGGCTTCTGATGCAATATGCAGCTGATAGGATCAGAATTTGATGCAAACACCATGAATCCAAGAACCCAGCCAACCTGGGGACAACGGTAAAGTGGCGGTAGTGTAGACACACAATATTCCTCTGTGAAATATAGCGGCCCGGACACACACAGGCGGACACCGTTTCACTGATCACCCACGTTTATTTACACAAAGTCGCAAATGGTAAGTGCACCACCACCAAACCCCCAGTTCCCCAAAGTCAATAAACACAGTCCTCTTTACACAAACATTCAGGCCTCTCCTCGCCTCCTCTGCCTCGACCTTGTCCTCCTCCTCACCCGACTCCAGCCTTGATTTTTCGGGGGCGGCGGCTCCTTAAGTAGGGGGCTGATTGCCGACCACACCCAGCCACCTGCGACAGTACTCCCCCGCTAGCTGGGACCTCCTGGGACCAGCGGACCATTCCGTGAGGATGAAGATGCCTCGGCGCCAAGCCGACCCAGTGCAGCGTAGGGCCCGAGCCTGTAAATAAAATAGAAACAAGGGGCAGGGATGTTGCCCTGACACAGCCCCCCGGCTCGTCCCCTCAGTTGGGCCAACGTTCTCCGCTCTGATCGACCCTCAGATGCTTCCACGTTCGGCTTCCCCGTACAGTAAGTCCGTAGTCCCTGCCATGGAACCACTAGTGGGCTCAGGCGTTGTGTCCACCTCCAATGCTGCGGGGTTCTCCTCTGCCTCCGCAGAGAACGGCCCTTTGCAGGACGTGCACACCCAGCGACACGTCCTCCCATGTCAGAGGAACTGGCTTCCCCAAGCCGCTTCCTCCGCTTACTTTGGGACGCCACGGCGGCTTGGATCTGCTCATTGTAAGAGGGCAGACCCAGCCCCGCTGGCGTTCGGAGCTTCACGGGGTCGGTCTCACCTACCTTCCCCGCTGTACCTCTCCGTCCAGGAGCTCCTGCAGTGCGCCAATCCTTTCTTGCCTGCGGCTCTCAACCCGACGCCACTGCCATCCCTCCTGAGTCCAGTGTCTCCGCCTGGAGGGCACATTGCTCGGCCGGCGGCGACAGCACAAGGCGCAGTTCTTCTCGCAGCTCCTGTAACACAGCCGCCAAGGAGAGAGAAGCAGGCGGTGGGCTTACCTTGTGAGTGGTTCCACCGACCGACTGCTCTCTATGGGCCTTTCCCTGCAGCCCACTCGGGTTTCCTGGGTGCACAGGACGGACATTTCCTGCTGTCGCTTTAGACCAACCGCTGGCAAGAGACCAGGACATGCTGTCCAATCCCGTGCCTGTATTGAGGAGGGACTTTTGGTCGGCCTTCACGCTCTCCTCTCTCACTGGAGAGCATCTCTCCGGGCAGCATCGCTGCTGCTGCGGCTTCCACAGCCCCAGCCTCACCTTCTCGGCAGCCTCCTTCCTGGGCTCCGCGTCAGTGAGCCGCCCCTTAATTACAAAGTCCTTCAATGGACCCCCAATGGTCCATACAGCACTTCATTACTGCTGGGTTGGGTGCACGCCACCCCTGCGGCACGTGGGTGGGCTCCCCACCTCGAGCCAGGTGGAGCATCCTGCCGGCTACGCCACTGTGAAAAATAGCGGCCCGGACACACACAGGCAGACACCGTTTCACTCATCATCCACGTTTATTTACACAAAGTCACAAATGCTAAGTGCACCGCCACCAAACCCCCAGTTCCCCCAAAGTCAATAAACACAGTCCTCTTTACACAAACACTCAGGCCTCGCCTCACCTCCTCCTCACCTGACTCCAGTCTTGATAGCAGGGCGGCAGCTCCTTAAGTATGTGGCTGATTGCCGACCACACCCAGCCACCTGCGACACCTCCTAATACAATGTGATCATTTGATCAATATAAAGCATAATAATAATAATAATAATAATAATAATAATTCTGTACATTTATATAGTGCTTTTCTCACTACCCAAAGCGCTCTCCATGCCTCAGCATTTTTGCTGATTATATGAATCCCTTAATATTTATTTAAATGAATAATACCAGCAGTTTACTCCAATGGCCTTTGCAGTCTTAAGATCCCACCTCTTTGAGATGGGGTTGAATGGGAGATTTACAGTCTGAATGTTTGCCCAGAAAACAGAAGGAACTGCATGGTGGCTATGGAGTCAGCATAGAATAAAATACCTAAGGAACGTTTCCAGCACCTTGTTCAATCCATCTTTTGAATATTTCAGGCTGGAGGTAATATG
Organism: Polypterus senegalus; assembly: GCF_016835505.1. NCBI lineage: Eukaryota > Metazoa > Chordata > Cladistia > Polypteriformes > Polypteridae > Polypterus > Polypterus senegalus. Next base: position 288,158,751 of record NC_053154.1, read on the forward strand.
GGGTGCTATCTGATACTAAACAGGTCAATCTAAGAAAGGAGCCGCTTAGTTTACATATATTCTATATATAGAAATAATGGTCTCCATCGTGCATAGGGGTAAGCATTCAAAGCTGGAGTTGAGAGCTCCAATGTTTGCTATCTCTTGTTCATCTGTATTCGTGTGTGAACATCCCATTCACTAGCACTCCTCTAGAGTACATTTACTTAAAACCTGCTTCTCAGGTGCTTGCTTTTCAAGGTGTCTTTCTCAGTTCCTGTCTTGTTTTATACTGCTGCCTTTGGCAACACTCACAGCATGACTAGTACGCCTTTACTCTTTTTGCGTGTTACACTTGCACTTCCTTTTTCAATCACATCACCAAAATTAAACTAACCAATCACCACAAAGCCAAACTGACCAATCAAATTGCTCAGACCTTAGTGTTTCATTGTACAGGGAGAGGCCCAGAATGCTCTGTTGTAACTCCCATTAGAATGAAGCAATCTGAACCAAAAAAATATGCTACAGTATATACCTTGACGTATATGTAATCGATTGCATTACATGTGATGCTATAGAAGTGGTTTCCATTTTCTGCCAGACACATTTCAACGCGGCCCTCCATGTTCCTGAATGTATCAGCAAGCGTCTAAGGGGCAATATCAGCAATTTCATGTTAGATGTTTTTTTCCTTCAGATCTTCCAGAGTGTGAGGCTTGTTCCGATGGGACTTTTCCTTTGAACATACCCCAAAGGAAGAAGTCTGGTGGTGTCAGATCTGACGACTATGGTGGCCAAAAGCTCTTTGAAATTTCCTTGTTGCCGAAGAAGGACTCCGTTTCTGCCATGCTCCTTGCCAATATGTGACATGTTGTTCCATCTTGCTGGAAGTAACCTTCCATTAACTCATGATCATCCAGTTGATTCTGACATTGCTTTAATGAATTGGTGACCCAATAGATTTGCACCATGAAGATGTGCTACTCAATACTATACACCACCATCCTGATGGGAAGTCGAGTGTCTCAGTGAAGGGGTATGGGAGGTATGCACCCAGAAGTTGCAAACGGAGGTTAAAGGTTGTGATGGCTGTCCGGCGCCTACCTCATCGCTCCAACACAGGGGTATCCCAGCTTATTCGAAGCTCCATATACTGAGGAGCGCATTGCATGTTGTTTCTTTCAGATTGCTTTATCTTGGTGAGAGTTATTACAGAATATTTGGGGCCTCTTTTGAGTGAATCTCCCTATATAAGCAGATAACTATGTTACAACTATAAGCTTTTAATACTTGAAAACTTAATATCTGTAAAAGTAATGAGTTTTAACCATAGTAATAGGAAGTATTAGTGCTGATAACAGAAAGAAAGCTACACTAGCAAAATTGAAACCAGTGTATAAGGGCAGAATTTAAATTGGTAAAATGGTAATTTTATGGACTCTCCAAATCATAACAGAGAAGTCCATAAACCTGTTCACATCTTAATGTTTATTTAAATAAAAAATTCCAGCAGTTTAGTCCAGTGGCCCCACAGTCCTAAGAAGTAAGATGAACAATGCACCAAAGGAATGTTTCCAGCATCTTGTTGAATCCATACCTCAAAGATTTCAGTCTGGAGATAAAATGGGGTTCTATCTGATACTAGATAGGTCAATCTAAGAAAGAATACACTAATTATACATATATGCCATATCCTATATATAAATGTCTACGAGTGGAAGTGTGTGTGTCTGTCTGTCCGGCCTGGAAGTGAGAGGTGGAGTCGGGGTAAGGGCTCCACCTCCAAGGAAACACAAGCGAGGCCAGCACGTCGGCAAAACAAAACCTCAGAAGAAAGAATCACTCGCTTAGCCGCTAATACAGAAGCAAGGTGAGCACATCAGCAAGACGGTATCCCTTTTACATTTCCTCTCGCCGCTAATACACAAGCGAGGTGAGCACTTCGGCAAAACAAACCTCTGAAGAAAGACAAAGTCGCTTAGTCGCTAATGCACAAACGATGTGCAAGCACGTCGACAAAATGAAACCTTCTAGAAGAGAGATGTCCAGAGTAGTTCCTTTCAATTACCTGACATCTCTACATTTCAGTTTTTTTCCTGAAGATTTCAACAGTTTCTAGGACGCCAGGCTTTTTACAGCACAGACTTACACAGCTAGTATATGAATATTGGTCTTCATCTCCTTGCTCAGAGGTGGTCACTCAAAGCTGGAGTTCCAGATATCTCAAGGCATGTGCTTTTCTTGTTACAGAGACTCTCAAAGACACACCCAGGGATGTCAGACGGAATCTAAGGGAACTTAACAGCACACAGCAAGGAAGAAATGTAAAGTGCAAAGTCCTAGACATGTCCAGGAAAGGAAATCAGAACCTCTAGGAAGTTCAGCAGAGGTGAGGATTGTCTCAGAGTTGATTGAGATTATTATTAGTTTCCACTTAAGCGGGGTATAAAATGTAATAAGACAAGATCAGAACGAATTATCTATACACATAACCAAAATATAGTGCAAAAGTTGTATGCCACCCCAGATATTATTTGTAAAGCTTGTTATCAGGGCAGTAAGTGTTTATTTGCTTGTGAAAATACTGCATAGCATTGAAAAAATACAAATAAACGATGGCACAATACAAAGTAACAAGAACCTCTTGTGTCTTTAAAGTGAATCAGTTCTTTGAGGGTGAGCTGTTCATCTTTAAATCACAAAGTCGCCAGGTCAGTTCCAGAATGTTGATTCACCATTTGACTCTGAGCAAGTCCTTTGATTTTCCAGTGTTTAAATTTTAAAAGTGACTTGTTGAACTCTTTCTGCATTGTAGGCATCTCAAAGTAGAATATCAAACAGATGAATACTTTTTACCTACTTTTAGCTTGTCAGATTGGCCTGTAAGAGACTGGCTTGTAAACTGTTCTTTTGACTGTTTATAGATTAAACTTTCTAAAGTAAATCATTCAGAAATACACCATTCCTTGACTGGTACTTCATTAGCTGTACACATTACTTGAATTATGGATGAATACCTGGAAACTAAAGAGCCTTTGTGTAATCATTACACTTGAATGCCCAGACATAGACCTTAGGGGGATCTATTGCTTTTTTTAAAACCAATTTCTAGGTAAAAAGTCAATTTTTGCCTTTATCTGCGTGACACTTATTAGGTCAGCCCAAGAAAACATAAAATAGTTTTTTTTTTACTGTGTAAGTAACTGTGCACAGTTTTGTGTTGTTTGACCTAATGTTTGCTTCTTTATCTGTTTAAGATTTATTTGCTTTATCCATCCATCCATTATCCAACCCGCTATATCCTAACTACAGGGTCACAGGGGTCTGCTGGAGCCAATCCCAGCCATACAGGGTGCAAGGCAGGAAACAAACCCCAGACAGGGCACCAGCCCACCACAGTTGTTTGCTTTATTTGTTCTGAAAAACCTAACATTATACAGTGTATAAAAATAAACCTTTGGAAATGTTCTCATTTTATTGTTATGCAATGTTGAGTCACAGTGAATAGAATTTAACTTTTTTTTACTCTGTACAACAGAAAAAGACACATTTATTCCAAACTGCTAACTAGTCTTAATCTATACTAATAAAAGGCAAAGCCCTCACTGACTGACTGACTCATCACTAATTCTCCAAATTCCCGTGTAGGTAGAAGGCTGAAATTTGGCAGGCTTATTCCTTACAGCTTACTTACAAAAGTTAAGCAGGTTTCATTTCGAAATTCTACGTGTAATGGTCATAACGGTCAACAACATCCGCCATGTTGAACTTTCTTATTCATGGCCCCATCTTCACGAAATTTGGTAGGCAGCTTCTCTGCGCTAACCGAAACAAGGTACGTACTTATTTCAGTGGTATGATGCCACTGTCGGCCGCCATATTGAACTTTTCAACAGTCTTTGTTACTTATGGGCCCATCTTCAAGAAATTTGGTACGCGGGTTCCCAACGCTAACTAAATCCTACTTACGTACATATATACGTCCATAGCCTGCACCTCGGTCACCATGTGAGGTGGCATTGGGTCCCCCATCCCAACGCCTCCCACGTTGTTGGCTGCCTTCCTATATAAGGACGTCCGTCGCTCCGTTCTCTACATGCCCTTCCTTGCTTCGCCAAGGAATTCACGTCTCCCTGCTGATAACTACAGCCTTTTTATTTAATCCACGGCTTCTCCGCTGTTTTATTGTTCATTTATTACGATTATAGTTATTGTGTAGGTATTTTAGACTTACTTTACGTTGTTCAGGTACCCATTTCCTTTATCATTCCAACCGTACCCGCATTAACATGTCTATCGAGGTGATCACCATCGATCAAACGAGTGGTTTCCATGCTCGGAGATGGCACCTGCCTTTTCCATTCTCTTTGTTACCTATTGCACGGCCATATCAGGCTCACTCTTGAGGAACATTGTGTCTTATGTATTGCATGACTGGGACAGGTTCAAGGTGTGGACTGATGACGGTACAGGAGATAATTATACTACACAGCAGCACTATTAGAGTGAAATGCTTAAGCCCTTCATCTATGCATCTGCATGTGAGTTGATGGCTGCCGCTGAATTGTTCGGTTATCGCTTTCAAGTGTACCGAAATGTCCAAATATTTTACACCTTTGGACAACTGCCAATACCTCTTAAACATCTTAGATTGACAGGTGACGATTTCAGTAGTGGACACTTTGATGTTTATGAATGTTTAAACTCTCAAAAGCTGGATGTTAAGTTATCGATGAAACTGGTTGTATACTTTCAATACTTGACAGATGCTGAATGTCACTTCAACACAAGACCTACAAATACTGTCGTAATTGAAACAAATCATGAAACTCAAACCGGTTATTACAGCAGCAATTCAAGCTGTGAGATTTGAGACAAGATTGCTTTTCACATGGCCAACTGTACATTGCATGCTCAAGAGTAAGCTCAGCCCAAAGCTTGGTCATATTACAACCAGAGGACCGAACTCAAAATGTGGTATACAAAGAGATCCTTAACAAATAATTATTGGTATATTTTCCCTCAGTTTAAAAAGGTTTAATTTTCTTCTTAATAAAACTTTTAAGGCAGTACTTCGCCACTGTGAAGCACGGGTATTTTGCTAGTTATAAATATTGAAGGGTTATGCAGTTCTTCAATTTTAAAGTATTAAGAAGTATTATAGACATTATTTTATGATATTGCTAGCCACAGTACCTGATGAAGAAAGGTAATAGAATATTTAAAAATATTTGTTATCAATTGTTTCTCAGAATCCATGTGTGTGGGAATGTCCCTTCACTAGCACTCCATCTCTCAAGCGTGTTTCCATACAGCGTGCTTCTCAGACTCTGTCATTATTTTCAGAGTGCCTTTCTCACTGCTTGTCCGGAGCTATAGTTGCCACCTTTGAAGGCAGCGGTCCTCTCAGTGTGCCTTGTACGACTTTTCTCTTTGTGTGTCCCAAACTCACACTTGCACTATCAATCATGTAACCAAAGACAAATTGATCAATCACACCAAAGCCAAAGTGACCAATCAAATTGCTCAGAGGGGCTGTATATAAGTAGACAACTGAATGCTAAAATGTTAAGCTCTTGTCACAAGAACGACAAAGATACATTGGAAAGGTTTGGGGCAGCCATCCATATAATATTTCCCGGATGCAAAATCTATCAAAAAGAACAGACATGTTCACACGGCTGAGTCAAAAACAGAACTGACTTGCTGCCTTAAAATGGCAGCCTTTAAATGCAAGTAGAGGAAGTGATGTCAGCAGGTCCGGAACATGCAGTGACGTCATTGGTTGCCCCAGAACTGGGCAGGACTTCCCGAGAATGGTCTGCAAGGAATTGAGAGAGAGAAAATCAGTGCACTGTGCCACCCCCTGGTCAGGCATAGAATTACATTTATTCAAGCCCTTTAGTTGTCTCCTAATCACACGTATGTGACACTCTTTCTACTTGAAAATGTAATCTCTGTAAAAGTAGGACTTTTAAACCGCAGTAAACCACAAAGGGCAGACTAGCAAGATGAAAAGGTTGTAGTGTTGCCACATAGCAACTTTTTATGCTGTCTGTCTGATTTGCTTGTATTGATATTTCCACTGTATATATTTTTTATTTGCACATATAGGAGTTATCTTGGGTTGGTGATGGAGAGATTGTTGCTGTTTTTCATCTTCCCGGCTTTCCTTTTTGTATATTCCTCATTGCTTATGGATGTTTTATAGCAGGGGTGTCAAACTCCAGGCCTGGAGGGCCGCAGTGGCTGCAGGTTTTCATTCTGACCCTTTTCCTTATCATTGACCAGTTTTCACTGCTAATTAAGCCCCTTTTCCCTTCATTTTAATAGTCCTGTTTTTAAGGATTCATTCCTCTGAATTGATTCGTTTCTTCATGAAATAGCAGCCAAACAGAAATGAGACGTGAAACGAGCCAACAGATGAGCAGCTAAACTGGGATTTCAAACTCCAACCAATCTATTAATGAGAAGGCGATTGTTGCTGTTAATTAAAGCCTTTATTTAACCCTATGGCTTGTTGCTGCTCTCATTCTGCCACAGCAGACATTTCCAAAACTGTTGATTTTCTGTTCGTCAAACTGTTTTGGTGACCTGAGAGATCAACCTTACTGAGACCTTCACTTTTCTTTATTTTCAGATATTGTGTGATGGGCACAGGTGAGCTGGTCATGTGGCGGCTCGTTTTGTGTCTCATTATTGTTTAGCTGCTAATTTAAAAAAGAGACAACTAAGGGGTCTGAGTCAAGTTAATTAAAACTAAAGCAAAAAAAGTTGATTAGAGGCAAAAACTGGTCACTAATGAAGAGGATGGTTAGAATGAAAACCTGCAGCCACTAAGGCCCTCCAGGCCTGGAGTTTTATAGCTATATTTTTATACTGTATATATTCATTTGTCTGTTGAGCTGATTATTTCAAAAATGGGACCTACGGCAAGGCACTGAAAGTTGTGATATTGGCCTATCCTTTTGATCAGCCACCTTAAAGTTAGGAAGTGTGAGTGGTAGCAATCTTCAGTTTTTGGCGTGTCTGGGACGATTCTTTACAAGGTCAGAACTTTAAATTATAAAATGGTAATTTTATGGACTTTCCAAATCGAAGCAGTGAACTCCATAAACCATTAAATATATTTATATGTGCACACCTTGTAAACATGTGCTGATATGGTCTTTGACAATGATAAGGAACGGAGAGGGTCTAAGGGACCCCTGACAGGCTTTAGAAAGTCATCAGCATAATGTGAAAGCATTGAAAAGGGGAAGCAGGAAGAACGCAGTCACCAAGAATACGCATACCGTGAGATGCATTAATGTAGCTTTAAGAAACTAAAAGAGTTTATAACAGCTCGTGAAGCAGCCAGTTTGTATTATTGATTTTTTACACTCATTTACTTTTATTTTGCTTTTGTTTTTGGTACATTGAGAATATTAAAGAATGTTAAAGACTATAATGACTAAATAAAAGTTAACTGTCTGCTTCCTTTGCTTGCCTTGTTGCTCTCACTTACACGTCTAGGTTATAGAAGAAAAGAAGACATCTTCCAGTAGTAGAAATGAAGTACAGTAGCAGTCCATTCTGAATGAAGTCAGTCTGGACACCCAGCTGCAAGTGAATTGTGTCCACAGGCTTGTCTCCTTCCAGTCCAGCTGAGAATAAGGATAAGAGAAGACTTAGGGTGGAGAACAAATGTGTGGATCTACTGAATGTAGAATGGTGTAGGAATAAACGAATATGTGTTTAAGGGTAGGTGTTATGTATAAAGTATGAAGACAATTTAATGAATGCGGCAAATATTTTGTGTGGTATTTTTATATCTTCTATAATAAAAATAACGCATGACTGTCTTACTCTTGGTATAAGTGTAAAAACACAAAGGAGAGTGAGAGAAACTTGTTGCATAGTGAATGTTAAAAAGTAAGATACTTTGCTTTGAATGTGAATAATATTTAATGTTTTTATGCTCCATGTGTCACACCGTAACTAGGAGAAAGGACACGATATAATGGAAAAGTGAGTCATGAAAATAAGAATTTCAAGGAAAATGTATGACTATGTAGGACAGCACCAAGGAGGAATAGGCTTCTAACACTGAGACATTTGAGCAGTACTGCCTCTCAAACAATATCGGCAGTGAGAGAAAAGTGGCCATGGTTTTAAGTGTGATGTTCACTGAAAATGTTCAATCTGTTGAGCTGTGTAACGGCACTGACAAAACCTGCCAACAAATCATTTTAAGGTACTGTAGATGTATTACAAGCCCATTTGAATCTGAAGTTGATGATTATTGTCAAGAGTTATCTCTTTCATAAATAAATAAATCAACAGAAAAATTATATTTATGTAATTGGACTATATTGCTGAGCTAAGGCAGCTTACATTGCATTATCTGTCTGGTGATGGCTTGTCCGACATGCTCAGAGATCAGGTGGTGTGCGGACTGCTTAACGAGGGTATACAGAAATGGCTTCTTACAGAAGGAGAGTTAACATTAAATTGTCCTCTGGAAATAGCAATTTATATGGAAATGGCAGCAAAAGAAGCCTTGCAACTTCAGAGAAAAGTGACTCCGCAGTGTAGCGTTAATAAGACGGTAGTAAATCACACTGAGAAAATACAGTTCTGTTTTAGATGTGGAAAAAAACTGCACATCCCAACTGAATGTGTGTTTAAGACAATGAGTGCAGGCAGTGTGATATGAAAGAACATATCAGAAAAAGAAAAACAATAAGACAAGTAATAAAAAAAAAAGAGTATGAAATGTGAGAATAAATGAGCAAATGTTTCACAGAATATGTTGTTTATTTACTTATTTAAATTTAGTCCATAATGCTCCACCAAATGCAGCATGAAATATGGCTTGAATTTAATTATGTTGCTTTTACTCAGTGAAGTCAAAAAGGTGGGCACCATCAAGTGTTGTGTTTTACTTGGAGACTTGTTTGCATACCGGACTTAAACCTTTCGGCCCTTTTATTTAATTACGCTTACATTTCGTGCTCTTCTTCTTTATTTATTGTCACATTTCAGAGTGCTTTTATTTATTTGTATTTTTATCTGTTTATTTCATTTTATCTGAAATATTCCTCCTTAGCTCAGTGGCTACTGCTGCCGCCTCACCGCTTCATGCTGTTTTTGAGGAGTTGGGATGTTTTCCTCGTGTTTGTGCGAGTGTTTCTTTCGGTACTCTGCTTTCTCTACACTTTCCAAAGGGTAATTAGCAACTCCAAATGTAAATGGGGTGTAAATTCTGCATCTTATAGATGCGGTAAGGGATGGTTTCTGGCTTGAGTTCACTGCTGGTAGGATAGGTGTCTCTGATTTTTAACTGGATTAAATGTCTTTCATAATGTGAAGGAATATTTTATCTCTGTCTGTTGCAACTGAATTTCAGATAAAAAGAAATCCCCATTTACATGAAGTATACCATAAGTTACTCATATAAACCTAAATGTAGCATATAACTGATGACCTTATCTACTCTCTCTCTCTATATATATATATATATATATATATATATATATATATATATATATATATATATATATAAAATCCTAAGCGTAAAACTGCAACAATTTTGGGCAACGATTTTATGTCACTTTTTTGTCACGCTTTAAATCAGGCTTATTTTAAAACCTACATATATATGTTTGGTATCATTCTTTTCAGAATTTATTGAACTTTAATGTGATGTTGTTAGATTTTCAGATTCTTATTCTGTTTTTAAATTATAAACTGAAAAATATCAAGAACTCATGTCCCATGAGACGAGACTTTGTGCCAAAAGATTTAACCACTCCTGGGGTGGGAAATAAACGACAAAGAGTATGACAGCTGCTGTACAGGCTTTTAAATGTACGAAGCGCCGTGCGAGATGCAGATCACGTGGCACAGCAGCAGCAGCAAGCCAGCAGCTAATCGAGGAAAGAGGAGGTAGAATGAAAAGCTGTATTTGTTTCCCTTTGCATCACTGTTTAAGAGGGGGTTTCTGAGGAGCAACCACGTCTCCTTGGGATGCATTCAGCCCCCCCTTCCCAATGCGAGTGGTAGTGACGCAAAGTGGCTGGCACGTAGCGCAGGCCGGGGGGTTTGACAAGTGTAGCGAGCAGGGGAGAACCCCCTAGTATTATATAAAAAAGGTAACAGAATTCATCAAAATATATTATTTCTTAAAACTGAATAAAACTGCTTTATTAGTTTAGTTATTCTTTATCTTGTTTAATTTTCTACACATTTTTTTGCTTGAAAAGAATGGTCTGTTTCTGTAGAGTCTCTTTTAAGAGAAACACAGATTGTCATTTGTATTCTGAGACATCTTCAGCGAGTTTGTACGTGTCCTCTGCTTTGCCGGATGTGTCTGCAGTGGAGGCATCTTCCATATTAGATTTAAATGTCTTTTATACTACTTAAACCTCTTTAACCCCGAATAAGATGAGCCATTTAAACTTTGATGAAAATTATTAAATACCTTCATTTTGCATAATGAGATAAAATTATATGTTTGGCAGAAAAATATCATAGGGGCTTGTGATATAATTAAAGCTTTACTTAATGCACATTGGGTCATTTTGTTTTTTGCGTAAAATTTGTTTTTGTCTTTTATTTTTGGCATAATAACTACCATCATTAGCTGACTAGTCATTACTGAGTACTTAGTAGAAAGAATAGTAAATTAGACACCAACTCTGTAGAAATAATTACTTCTGAAAGAGGCACTGCAGCTGGAAAAATCTAGTTTATCATTAAATTTTCAAAATGATGCATTAAAGCATATATAACGTATACCAAAGAAATTAATAAAGAATCAGGCTGTCAGAATTGTGCATGGACAAAAATGTATGCATTTTTATGCATAACTAAACTTAATGTTGACTCTAATTACAACTAATCATCTAAAATCTAGCTCCCATTTCATTTGGGCTGCGTATATCAAGGTTATCTTTTATTGAAGAATAAAACATTATAATTGAATGTGAAATATTGGTTTTCTGTATAGACTCTGTACTGAATGATGGACAGCGCATGGTCAGGATGGGACAAGGGTCATCGTCTAGACGGGAGGCCAGCCCTTAGGAGGCACAAGAAGAAAGGCGAGGATCATTTTGCCTTGGCCAGGAGACAGGCCTAAAATGCCAGGGCTGAATTGGGTATGCTGGCATCCTGGAAGGGTTGGAGTCAGGTGGAAGAGGACAAAGATAGCCTGGGAGGAGTGGAGGAAAGAAAAAGAGGAGACAAGCAGGTCATTGTAGTGTGCTCCTGCTAAATCTTATTAAGAAGCCTATGTAAAGGTAATTATTAGTAATAAAACCTTTTATGTCAACTCAAGCAGTACTAGGGCAATTTTACAGCTATTACTGGTATTATATTTTATATAATAATATATTTCAGTTATGTTTATATATATGAAAATATCCATTGTTAACATCCATCCATTGTTTTTCTTTTGTGATTAAATAATTATGGAATGAAAAAAAAGAATCCACTTATAGGGAAGACATTCAAAAAAGGAAAACACTGTACAGAATTATTTGTGAAAAGAAATGCCCCAGCAATAATGTTGTCCTAATAATCCTTGTCAGGTAAAATATCTCTGTATCTTCTAAAGCTGACCCCAGAGGAGAGAAAGACACACAGTCAGACCGTGCAATCCCACATCGATCTTAGACAACAGTCTCATTTTAAACAGCAGCCACGTCCAGAAACCTTTTTTTCTAAATCCTGCCCACCAACCAGTTCCGTTCCAATGTGTTAGATCAGAAGGAGCCATTTATGTTTACTGTTGATGATTCCGGGCACATTAGTTTGAAAAAGAAAACGCTTCATAAGAGAATCAAGTGAATTCCAGAAGGATATTGCAGTAATTGTTCCAAGGAAAAACAACTTTTACTGAGTGTAGTTGGAAAGAAAAGAAGAGAGACCCAATAACAAAAAAATGTGTAAGGGAAAAAAAGGAACATTAAAAGTTGAAAGGAAGGAGGCCAAGTGATGGGGCAGAAAGTTGTTAGAATCAGGCATTCATTTAATTGGTGCAAAAAGGTTCTCACTGCCCCAGTTGGACCACTAAGAACATTTGCAAGGAATGGAGTACAATCCATGAACAAATTGTAATTTTCACTCTTCCATATTTTTCTTTTAGCGAGGTGTCATCGACTTGTAAACTCTCTTCAGGTTACCCACACCAATAGTGAATTGTAAAACAATATACCGGTCGTGTCCCTCTGGGTTCAAAATCAAAACAGTGACAAGCTTAATATATTATTCTGAGCTTTCAAACCGATGAGGTGCTGAGAAGAAAATTGATCCAAGCCATCAAAAGAGATGAATGAGCAAATTTTGTTATACACTACTGCAGCATGTATGCTTGTAGCATGGATACTTAAAATATGATGACTATAGTGTGTGTACTTGAGATTGATGCCATGCTATGTCTTTATCACTGGAACAGCTTTGGTGTCCTACCAAAAGTGAATCAGCTTTTGAAAGGGCCAGTCCTCATCTTGGAGTTCATGTGCAAAACCAGCGCTGATGAAAATCAGCACACTTGGTTGCCTTCCTCACGGAACACGACTATGCAGCAGCACCTGCTCCTGGTAAGTATACACAACTTAACATGGCTGCAAAGTGATTATTATTTTTTTTTCTGACTAAAAATTTGAACTGTAGGAGGAGAACCATGTGTAATCCTGTATGCTTGCTCATTTCATGGTATGCACTTAATAATTCATGTACAACAAACATAGAACTAACATTTGAAACAGCTCAAAGATAAATGGTTGCTAGGTAAACATAGAACAAATAATGTTGATTTATAAAATGAGAGGTAATTTACCTTGTTTACTTTATATTGCAATATATTGACATCTGTTGAAACAAAACAACTTAACGTTAAATACAAATAAGAAACATTTTGTGATGACATTTGCTGGACTAAAAATCTTTATTAGAAGGGCAGCCTGTTAAAACAGCAGTTTGATATTTTTCAGTTTTTTATTGGGACACATAGCATGAATTTGGGACTTTTCTTGTCACCTGAATGTAAATTATAGTGTCAGTGAATTACTTAATCATTATAATCTGCAAATAATGGAGGAGTGAGGATGGTTTTATTTGTGCATAATGACTTACACACCACAGGGTCCTTTACTAATATATATTTAGATGTTTTCTTTGCTTGCATTTTATACTTTTATGGTTAGGAAGATCAGTTAACTTACCTGTTACGAGTAAAAGCATCGAGAGGACTGAGGTATTGATGCACTCATTCTCTTCTGCTTGCACTCAAGTAGTGCAAACTCAGGCAGCATCCCAAGTATGCTTAGTTGGCAACATCCTACCTGCTGTGGCGAGCAGTTTGGGGCGGTACCCAGCCAGGACGCCTGGAAGGACCAGGAGAGGAACTACGCCTCCTCTTGACCACGGGAATACAGCATGGAAGCTCAACCCTGTACGGGTCCGTAGTCACTGTCAGGGGGTGCCCAGATGCCTGAAAAGTCCTGGACGTCAGCACTTCCCTGGATTACCAAGGACACCCGGAGTGCTTCCTGGTGTGGTGGAAGTACCACAGGAAGCTCATCTGGAGGCACTTGGAGCACGTCCGGGTGGACATAAAAGGGGCCGACTCCCTCTATTCGTCAGCTGGAGTCTGGTGGGAGAGGAGTGGAGGCGGTCGGAGAAAGGCATTGTTGGAAGAAGCCTGGACTGAGGGTGCTTGGGGCAGAGGTACTGGGTTGTGTGCTTTGGATCACTTGTAAATATGTATAATAAACGTGTGTGTGGTTTTGAACAATCGGTGTCTGCCTGTCTGTGTCCGGGTTGTTCTCCACACTGCGTACGCAGTCTGCTGGTGTTTCACCGTCTTGTTTTGGAGGTCTATTTGCAGTCAGTAGCAAAATATACCAATTGTACAAACTGGTGTAACTGCTGTCAAGATAAAATTGATAGAGTAAACTATTTGGTACCTGACTAGGGAATCCATTCCTGGACGGGTTTATCTATTCCCTGGAATTCGGGAATCCTGCATGTCATTCCCGGGAATCCCGGGCTCCCGGGGATGACACATTGCACGGGCATCTCTCATGTGAACGGTTTTAGAATGACTGACACTTATTTTTAATAAAACTACTGCAATATGTTGACACCAATAAAAGACTAACCTTATCTACAAGCAGTTCATGCTGTTATATAAGTACATGTATCTAGTTCAGGGGTGCCCACACTTTTTCGGCTTGCGAGCTACTTTTAAAATGACCAGGTCGAAATGATCTATCTACATTAAAAATGCCATATATATATATATATATATATATATATATATATATATATATATATATACAGTATATATATATATTGCATAGTTTTACTGTCAAATAATGCAAACAGTACGCGACACGTGTTTCGCCCTTTAAGTTGCGCCACGGCGTGTGGTTCATTTATTTGACTGCATGTAGATCGGGGTAATTACATTCATGGCATTCATAGTCTGAATCACAATCTGATTGTATGGGTGGTTACCTACCAGGTAACACTTGTGTCGGCAAACATCCACCATGGTGCTCTCTTCAGTTGCGAGAAGCAGATCATAGAATGTTGCAAAGTTTTACTGTCAAATAATGCAAAGAGTACGTGACACGTGTTTCGCCCTAATTCTGGGCTCTTCAGGCGTACACACTCACTGCACCCCCTCTCGGGAATCGAACCTCAGACGTCAGCGTCAGAGGCAAAGCCACGGCGTGTGTTTCATTTATTTGACAGCATGTAGATCGGGGTAATTACATTCATGGCATTTGTAGTCTGAATCACAATCTGACTGTATGGGTGCATGTGAGATGACCAGTGTGTTATTAGAAAAGAGATCTCAGACTGGCCGCCCTGTATGTCAATCAAGTGGCAAATGCCATAGGGAGGATATATGTTAGACTAACGTTTAAAAAAAACTTTTTTTTGAATGCAACGCGATCTACCTGATCAGATACTGATACACTTGTTCTAAACAACGCCCGCGCTTGCCGTTGCTCTGAAACACTGCCATTTCAGGTTTTACTGATGCATCCAGTTTCTTGTCATCATTCTGTGATGGCAAGTTTCTAGGCACAGATTGCATTGCAATTTCAAGCGGTAATCAGGAGCCCGGGAATGGATTCCCTATACCTGACATCTTACAGAATGTTGCTTCCTTTTAAGAGAGACGAGTTCACAAATTCGCCAATGATTTTCAAAGGGAGATTTTCAAAATTTTAAAATTGTGTACAGTGCGATGTGTTCAAGATATCTCAACAATAACTGAACTGTTTCTTTGAAGAATAAGTACGCCTAATTTCAACATAATTGGTCCAAGGGGGACAAATTATTTCATGCAGACAGACAGACAGACAGACATGGGCTATCGCAATAGGTGCTTTGTGAATTCTTTCCAGACACATCTAAAAAGGCTAGCCGAAAGTGTTTGCAAACTGGAATAAGATTGTTAACAAACTTACATTGGTAAGTACAATAAAATTTTACTGCATTGAACTATCAACAGAACAAAAGACAATCCTTTCTTGTAGTCTCCTGGTAGAACGCAGCAAAACCTTCGACGGTCATCTGAGCCCACCTAAAAATCTTAACTTGTAATCTGCAACAAAACAATATTGCAACCCCATAGTTTTTTGAGTGTATTGAGGCTGAAGTAGCCAAGTAACATTTGTTAAATACACATCATCATTACTTAGCAGTTTTGTTTCTAATGCATCACTGCATTTGCTCTTTTTCACCACAGATAATTGAGAACAGCACCTAATTTGGCCTCTGAACCCAGAATCCGTACTCTTTCCTGACATTATTTCAGGTGTGTTTTTGGTATTATTTCCTGTGTTCACCTAAAGCAGTAATAAGATGAATTACGACCGGGACCAGAGACAATTATCCAGTTGGAGATGGGATGCTTAGTATGAGCTTTATGTACTATATGCGAAATATCATGAGACAATTAGTCTGCAAATCCACAAAGCCTTCCCTTGGTAACAAGGTGTGTTTTGGTCTTATGCCATACAATGTACTTGCTACTTCTGTGAATCCACTAAGCAAGCCACAGACTTAGTTTTAACCAGCTCTTCACAATAAATAGGCAGCTTTAAAAACAAGCTCATGCAGTAGCTGCCTCAATTCCCCCGTGCTGGGACCAAAGTATAAAAGTAAATTGCAGGCATGAGCCTGCAGACAGCAACTTCTCTATGTGACTGCCATGGATTCAGAAAGAATTCAGACCCCTTCACTTTCTGCATACTTTACTGTGTTGTGATTTTAAGTAAAAATAATACATTTGTCATTTTTGCCAATGAATTTACACTGAATAACCCATAATGACAAAGTAGACACATGTTTTCAGAAAAGTGTGAAAATATATTAAAAATCAAAACTGAAATCTTTTATTCATGTAAGTATTTAGATCCCCCCATTCAATACTTTGTACAAGCTCCTTTGGCAGGAATTCAGGTCATTTTGGGTAATTCTCTTCTAGCATTGCACAAGTGGATTTGGACGGTTTATCCCATTTTTCCCGGCAGATCCCCTCAGACTCTGTTAGACTTGGAAAGCATCTGTAACCAGCCATCTTCAGGTCTCTACACAGATGTTCCATGAAGTTTAAGTCTGGGCTTTGGCTGGGCTATTCAGGGGCAGTCGGAGACTTGTCCTGAAGTCACTGGTGTGTTGCCTTGACTGTATTCTCTAGGACATTGTCGTGGTGAAAGGTGAACTGTCACTCCAGTCTGAGGTTGTGTGCACTCTGGAGCAGATTTTCTTCAATTACCTCTCTTTATTTTCTGTGTTAATCCTTCCCTCAAGCCTGACCAGTCTCCCTGTCTCTGCTGCCAAGAAGCACCTCCTACGCATGATGCTGCCACAGCCACACGTTCCTGTAGACATGGTATTAAGCAGGTAATGAGCAGTGCATAATCTTCAGTCGATATTGCTCTTGGAGTTCTGCCTAAAGAGTTCAATTCTTGTCTCATCAGACCAGAAAATCTTTTTATTCATGCTCTCAGAGTTCTTTCAATGTCTTTTACTTAAGAGTAGCTTTCTTCTAGCCATTAAATCATGAATGTCTTATTGATGGAGTGCTGTTGAGATGGTCGTCCTTCTGACAGGTACTCTTATCTAAGCAGAGGACTGTTATAAGCTCTGTTATACTGACCACTGGATTTTTAGTTATCTGCCTGACTAAGGCCCTTTTCCCAAGTAACTCAATTTGGCCAGACTGCCAAGACTAGAAGGAGTCTTGGTGGTTCCAAACTTCTTCCATTTAACAATGATTGAGGTCATTGTGCCCCTGGGAACACTCAAAGCTTTGGAATGATCTACTCTTTGCCACAATTTGACTGCAGATCTCTATAGAGCACTCCATTGACTTGATGACTTGGTTTTTATTCTGACATGCACTGTGGGACCTTACATGCGTATACAGTGGAACCTCAGTTTGCGAGTAACTTGGTTTACGAGTGTTTTGCAAGACAAGCTAAATTTAAATGAGAGATTTCACTTTTTGATTTTTAATAAAATCAAACCTTACTGAAAATATGTTTTCACTTTGTCATTATGGGCTATTGAGTGTAGATTGATATACAAAAATGGGAAATTCATCTATTTAAAATTACACCTACAACACAATGAAGTGTGCAGAAATTGAAGGTGTCTGAATACTTTATGAATTACAGTTGGTGTTCTAAACACATGTGAATAAAGAGATTTTGTGTGTCAAGTCTCCACCATTCCTGCACAACACTTGCATAGCCTAGCAGAAGTAAGTACAAGCAAGAAAACCAGCCTTTGACAGGGCACCAGTCTACTACATGACACACTCACGCACATGTCCACTCATAACAGTCTAAGGCACCATTAAAAAACACATGTTTTCAGGATGTGAAACAAACCTAGAGGCAGCCTACCTGGTGTCTTGCTACACTTGGAGAAATTTCAAAGAGATCCAATGATCTAAATAGTGTGTTTATTTAAATACACTAGGGGGCTTCTGCTCGCTTCTCTCTCCAACCCCTGTATTTGGTTTTCCGGATACACACTTGTAAAATTCCTTTATCTTTGAATTGTTGCTATTTCATTAGTTTCACTTTTATTTCAGAACTTCTGTAAAAACAATATTTGGAATCTTTTGTGTCCCAATATGGTGAATCTTTTAAATGAGGTCAGTGAGACTTGTATTTAATGACTTTGTACCATAATTCAGGATAGGTTTCTCTGTTTGGAATTTCAGCA
This sequence comes from Polypterus senegalus, assembly GCF_016835505.1. Lineage (NCBI taxonomy): Eukaryota > Metazoa > Chordata > Cladistia > Polypteriformes > Polypteridae > Polypterus > Polypterus senegalus. Next base: position 288,176,979 of record NC_053154.1, read on the forward strand.
CAGACAAAACGATCCACATCATCAGCAGTTAATCATTTTTTTTGCAAAGTAACCAACAAATGCATGTGAGTTAAACCCCGTTTTTGAAATTCTCTGACTTAAACTAATTTCCGTTTGTTTTGCGGTAATGCGATCTGTGCTATCTTTTTTTGATACTGTAGCAACTGTAAAGTTCTACTTTAACAATTGCCGACTGCGTAACCCCAAACACAAATTTCTAGCACCCTCAACAACCCCACCGCCTACGGGTCTCTCCTCCCCCTTACCGCATCAATCAGCACCAAGCTATCAGTCTGCCGTGCTGTACTCTGCCCTCCCTCATTTGGACCTAACAGTCACTTAAAACAAAAAAGGCTTCAGCTTGGCTGGGACACTACAATACTTTCAACTGTTACTGCTTTCATATTCTGTACCTTTCTTTGCATATGTATCGCGCCTTGGATCTCTTTTCTCCGCACTGCTCTTTTTTCTTTGCTGAGAGCACAGGATCTGTGTGTGCCACATGATTTTACGTGACTGAATGTTTTGCTGGCTGTCCGTGGTCTTATTTGATAAGATGGGCGTGTCTTGCAAGAATCTTATGTTCCACGTCCCAGAGAGACTGTCCTGGGACAATCTTTTGGCACCAAGTCTTATGTTTACAGTTCCCGCGAGACGCTCTATGGCCAGTCTTTTTTGTCTCACAGTTCTTTAAAATGTCTTTCGAGAAGATCACATTTTGTCGCCTTGCTTTTATATTCCAGGATTTTTTTTTATATAGAGAGAGACAAGAGTGGGACGAACAAAGTAAAAACAACGCAAAACAAAAACCTGCAGCCCCACTGGGTCAGCTTATAGAGGTTTAAAAAATGCATTTGTACTCCTGTGAAGTCCTTCATGAAGCCCTTCACTCTTACTCTTTCTGTCTCTCATGACTGTGGCCTTTGCCTCTGGAATCTCCCGAGTCTCTGCTGAGTCACTGGTGGGGTGGGCCTGTTTTCACCAGGGCTGGCAGGCTCTCTTTCTTGCATTGGTATTCCTGATCAATGCATTACCATTGCCACACATATTGGCCTCTGCTGTCCCTAACCGGCATGTTGTGTTGTTCCCTTTATGTCATTGGGGGTTTCTCATTCTCTCGTTCTCTGTCCCTCTGCCCCATATATGGGGTTTTTCCTCATATTGATCATATTGATTGTGACTTTTGTTGGTCACATATCTTATTAAAAGTGAAGAATGATCTTACATGATTTCTCTTACAATTTTCAGGCTTAAGGTTGAGTAGAACTTTACTGTCTTTTGAAATCCCCTGTGTATGTACAGTACATACCATAATATTTATCAAAGTTAAAAATTTAGACCTAGTATTTTCCGGGGGAAAATGTATTGAGTTTATTTTAATGTAGGGCATAATGGAAAGTTTTAGTTCTGTATATCTTAAAGAAATGTATTACACTATACTTTGTATAATCAGTTTTGTTTGTCTTATGTCAGAGTGAGTGAGCAGTTTAGCCAGGGCCTTGAGCTCAATGACGATTTTCTGTTCTTAAATGGCTTGATTTGTGGTAAAGAGAGAATTGTTGGCCATTTTTCAAGAATGGAAATCTATTTATTTTAGTAGTAATTTACTGAAATGATGTCATTTGATTTCTTTTTCTAGCGTAGTATATTTTTGTAGATGTTCACTTCTTATGGGTGGTGATATCAAAAACATGCAGGAACTACAATATATATAATATAGTATATTATTTAGTATACATTGTTCCCAATATCCCTAAACACCAGAGTATATTAATGCTTCTTTTAACCTCTCACAGGGTTTTAACAGATGAAACAGAATACAAGAATAGCTGAAAATTAATATGTAAAGGCCTCTTACACTCTTGTCACAGCCTAAGCTTAGCTCTCTCTATTTCTGAAAAGATGAACTTATTACTGAAGGCAGAAACAAGCTAATTGTACATTGAGAAAAAATTGTTGTTTAACAAGAAGGTGAGGTTGAAAAATTCTTAATATTATGAGAAAACAAATCTGTTTAAAATTGTTAGTGGTCTTTGCATGGCAATTGACAGTGCATACTGTATATTTAAAGAAATGTTAGACACTGGTGATTTGCTAATTGTTTTTATATGTTTATAATATGATATATGATTGAATCTCTGCATATGTTACATGGGAGATGGAGTCCTCAACAGCCCAGTTGGTAGCTGGTGTGGCCGCCAGGGGGTGCTGCATGGATTCCACAGCCCAGCTGGACAACTCTTCAGCCCCACCCGGAAGTGCAATTAGAACCAGTTGGTCAAGCACCTGGAACACTCACTGGTGAGCTATAAAAAGGACCGGCAACCACCACTCTAGGCCAGAATCGGGAGGAAGAGTACAAGGTTTCCTGGGAGGAGTGGTGGTGCCAGAGGAAGAGTGTTTGGTCTGTGTATATTAAGTGCTTTTGGGACTGTGTTGTGGCTGGAGGGTTCACGGGGAAGACTTGCCCTCCAGCTGAAGAAAAATAAAAGCCAGTATCTTTTTACACGTGCCTCAATGTGAATCTGTGCCGGGTCGGGCGCTATATACCGTCTAATTCTAATTCACAATATATATATATATATATATATTTATATATATACTGTATATATTGTGGACTATGTCCGACCGTTCATCCCGGCCAGTATCCCCACGCTGCTAGATGGAGCCCTTCCAGCAGCATGGAGGTGCCCCGAATTCCAGCAGGGCATCATGGATATTGGAGTTTTCCTTCACAGCCCTGCTGGATACCATGGGGGCCGCAAGGGGACGTTGCAGGGAGGCCCAGAGACATTGGTGTTTACTACAATCCGGAAGTACATTATAGTCACCGGCATGGAAGGACCAATGTATTTCCGGGATAAAGAAAAGAGGACTTTTTATCTAAACCGGAGTGACTGAGGGATGAAACACTTCCGGGTTAAGCAGTATAAAGGACGCTGGGAAATCCCAGACAAATCAGCTGAGGTGGGTGGCAGGGTGGCAATGCGTCTGGGAGTGGAGGATTGATTATTAGTGATTGTTATTGTATTTATAAGTATTGTGGAGAGGAGGGTGCTTTGTGCACTTTATTATTATAATAAATTCAACATTTGGACTTTTACCTGGTGTCTGACATATTGTCTGAGGGTTCAAGGGAGCGATAGCTCCCCCTATCTGTCACAATATATATATATATGATGGAGATGGAGTTGGATACAGCCCTGTTGGGATCTGGGGGCACCACCAGTGTGAGCTGCAGCTGTTCCCGAGCCCATGTGGGCAGTTTTTCCGCCACACTTGGAAGTGCTTCTGGAAGTGGGGCAACAAGCACCTGAAGCACTTCCGAGTGCCTTATATAAGGGGTCAGCGGACAGTACTCGGTGAGCCAGTCAGGAAGAGAGAGATGAAGCTTGCTGATGAGGAGTGGAGGAGAAAAATACGTAAAGTAAAAAAGGAAAGATAATCATGTGCTGCTTGTGCTTGAGACTGTGTTGTATACTTGTGGGACCTGGGAAGATGTGGTGTGGAGAAGTGGAGAAACAAAACAAAAAACATCTGTGTTTTTATCAGTGTGCCTCCTGCATCTGTCTATGTCGGGTTGAGTGGCTGCTACACCCTCTAGACTTGTCACAATATATATATATATATATATATATATATATATATATATATATATATATATATATACAGTATACTGTATCTTGTCATGCACATGCCCGTGAGGCAGCTTAAGGGATCTAGTGATGATATTAACCTGACAAACCGGGGTTGACGCTGTGATCTAATGTCTTGAGTGAAGGCCATTGCACCACTGATATCACTTCCGCTGTCTGCCCTTCTGGATCATGCTCTTCCTGCCTGGAATCCATATAACTGGAAGTTCTGCCATTTTCAGTCAGTTCTGTATTACACTGCTGTCTGAAAAGTTGTCATTCTTATCTTTGTGTAAAGATCAATTTTGTTTTCATTTGTTTTCATTATACAGGGTGACATATGTGCTCCAAACCTTTTTCTGTGTTTGCTTCTTTTCTTACTATATATACAGTACCAGCCAAAAGTTTTAGAGCACCTCACTTTTTCCAATTTTTCTTCAATTTTAATCGGTTGAAATGCAATGAATGACCTAAAATAGTAAAAAGGTAAGTAGTAAACAGCCAAAGGTTTAAATTTAAAATTTAGGTTAGTAAAAACTGACAAAACTGGAAATTTCAGAATATTACAAATTGGCCTTGTTTAGAGAACAACTAATAGGTTACAACCTTCAGATACTATGCAGCAATTAAAGTAAAGTAAGCCTTGCAAGTTGAAGGAAACAATTTACACAGGTGTCCCAACATCTGTTGATTACTTAAAAACTCTCTGTCTTAAAGCAGAGTTGGAACAGGCTGTGTTACTACACTATCTGAAGTACTACTTGGACAATATTCCAGTGATAATAACAAGACAATGACAATTTGCAAATGAAATGATGCAGAGTATTATTACTCTTAGATGTGTAGGCCTTTCATTTAGAAAAATTGTAAAAAAAAAATCAGTGTCAGTGAGTACAGTGGTGTCCTACACAATCCAAAGGCAATTGGAAACCGGAAGAAATGCTGATAGGAAGAGATCTGGCAGACCCAAAGTTACAACCCAATAAGAAGGCAAGTTTTTTTAGGGTCACCAGCTTGTGTGATAAGCACCTCTCAACTGGAACTCAGATTTGTCGTCATTCTCTCCTTTGCTACTACCTCCAGGGGATCCATAGGGTGTCCTGTAACTGAGCCTGCCATCTTAATTAACTTGCCTTCCTTGAAATGTTGCTACCAACCCAACAAACCACAGCATAGCAAATCACACTGGCCATCACCAAGTAACAGACGATGTGAAGGATATCACATTAAAGGAATGCAGTGTTCTAAGAAAAAACAGCCAGCTCAGCCCTTTCTAATATAGTTCCTTTGTGTTCCAACACCAATCCGAGTTGTCATTAATTTGGACACCGAAGTGCTTGTTGGAGTTGACCACCTCCAAATCCACTCGTTGAATAGTGACCAGACATAGAGGCTGTTTGGTGCAGCAAAAAGTCAATAACCAGTTTCTTGGTTTTGCTGATGTTGAGATGCAGATGATTCTTTTTGCACCAAGAAACAAAGTTCCCCATAAGTGCAGAATATTCTGAGAATGACCTGATCTACTGTTATATTTAGAGTTGGAGATGTACAGAGTGAAGAGAAAAGGAGACAGGACTGTTCCTTGTGGCGCTCCAGTGTTGCACACATTCGTATCAGAAACACAGTCTTTGAGTCTCACAAACTGTGGTCTGCCTGACAGATGGTCCATTATTATGGACACCATTGGCTCATCCACATGCATGTCTCTGAGTTTACCCCTTAACAGGGATGCCTGGATGGGACTGAAGGCAGTGCAGAAATTAAAAAAACAGAATTCTTGCATTGTTGCTGGATTTGTCCTAATGGAGCAGACAGATAAATTGCTTCCTCCACTCCAATATTTGTCCAATATGCAAAATGCACTGGGTCCAGGTGGTCTACCACAAGAGGACTTATAGCTAAGTTCAATTAAGGATAAATAAATGCATGCAGCCTCTGCTTTTCATTAACCATTCCTGTTGATGCTGTCAGCTGCTAACAGATGTTAAACTACACCGGGCACCAAATATTCCTGCTTTTACAAACAATCCACGTCCAAGTTTTCGGTGAGTCACAAATGTTTCTGAGTGTTTTGTAAACTGTAAACACCTACCTGTCATTCAAGCAAACAGTTTTGCTTTTTTTCAAAAAATTGGCTTCTTGCTTTACGTGCATGAATTAAATGGCAGCTTTGGGCTTAAACAGAAATCATTGTGCTGTGTTGATTTGCATTTAAATGCATTAAAAAAAGGAATGTTTCAGTTTTCATAGATCCATTACAGTAACATATTCCATTACATCGTACACTTTTTCCATTGCCTATAAAAATTACATTCTCTAAAAGTGTTTCGGCTTTTCGACACATGCCACTTTTACCGCTTGTAGGGAAATGACTTGTGGTTTTCATGCTAAATAAAACAGTAGGCCAGGAATGATATATGGCTTAAACTAAGATTTGGCTTTGTTCGGCTATGCTTGGCTGCAGAATAAAATAAAACGTTCCTCTTAAAGTCAAAAGAAAATGTTCAAAAACAGAGGTGAAAAGTAAAATAACAACCACAATTTCATCAAAAATGTCTTACAGTAGTTTCTGAAAAAGATATTTTTCAGTTTAAACACAAGTAATAAATGTGCCCATCATTGTGTGTGTACTAAATTCCCACACTAAATGTGCCAACATTCTGCAAATTATTCAGTTTAAATGGACAGAATGCAATTTTTTATTTGTAATGTTTTTTAATGCTAAAAACATGTTCAAGTAAAGCTTTTTCTTTAGAAATTGAGTGAGGATGGTGCTGATCATTCCATGTTGCCACCTGATAAAGTAGCAACCATAGGGTTAGTAAGTTTACTATAAATGTAAGTGTGGCTCACTGTTTAAGGCACTGAGTGGCAAACTACCAGGCCGAGGATACCTAACATATTGTTCACTAGTGAAAATGCACCAAGCAGTCACTTAATTAGACACAGCTCACAGCTCAGACTGTGATTTGATCTTCTATTTGCCCTCAGTAATGGAATCAACATGGTGCCAAACATGCAAAACAGTGATGGAGTAGCGCCTTGAAGATTCAGGAATAAGGGTCTGAGTAGACAGAAGACTGATGTCAGATATCTAGTGCTTTCTATGTTTATCAGGAGTGAAGAGATCGATGTTCTGAGCCATTCAAGTTTATCATTTTGAAGAGACTCCGCAGACTCCAAAAGATCAGAAGGGCCTTGAAGTGCAAATTGTAGAATCTGGTCCATAATTTGACTTTGCTAGCGCTCCCAATTGAACAGAACTCACAGCTAGCAATTCCAAAATAGTATGGAGTTGAGTTGTATGTCCATAAGCTACTTATAACTGCACTGCTTAGAATTTTATTCTGTGTGTACAGTATAGAGATATTCTGTAATATCTGTTAAATAATTTGTGCAGAACATCTAACAAAATTACAATGGCAGAGACTTGTGGCAAGCTCAAGTAGTGGTAATAGGAATTCTACATATAGATGAATATGGTTTAGATTTGAAAAGTTCTTTGTTTTATTTTGAAGTTAAATACACAAATGAAATTGGAATGTTGAAGTATGAAAATTTAAAAGAGTTGCTTTTTGTTTAGAGTGCTGGAGTGCCACCTCACAGAGAAGTTTTCCGTCTTCTTTCACAGAAACTGTTTTTTATCTCATCTTACTTTCTTTAAGTATTTAAAGTATAAATATTATGTTTCTGTGTGTGAAGAGATGTTCTTCCTTATGTCTCTTGCATTTTGAGGGTGGTATTCCAAGGGGCAGGGCCTCCCTGACATCTTGACTCCTGAACCTCCCCCTGGCTATTTAGGTCAGAGCCGAGAAGTTGTGTCCCATTGTAGTTTGTCTGGACTCTTCATAAGTGTTGTGCTTCTTTTTTGGCTTTTCTGGTTTTGATCTTTTTCTGCTCAGCTTATTAGAACTCTTTTTTTATTCCATATTGGGTCTTATTCACACAGAATTGCATTGACAACTCCTTATTGCTTCTTTTAGAGCCTCTGCTGTATTTTCACTATTTTTGAAAAAAAAATTCCTATATTTATTAAGATTTCATTTGTGATTGTCTTTTCAACCATAGTTTTGTAAGATTTCCTTTATTTACGAGTCACCTTTTGATATTTTGGAAGATATACATTTATATTAGTGGCTTACAACCCTTTAGGGTCTGTGTAGGCTGAGGTAGGCCAGTGAAGCCGAGATTAAGTCTGTGGAGTGAGGCCTTTATCAGTCAGGCAATGGAGGCCTGACTTGGCTTCTGAGCCTTTTGAAGGCCTCACACTCCTATTTTGTTATGGTCCTCGTCCCATTTCTGAACACTAAGTATCTCCAAACATTTGATTTAGGTTTTGGGTCCAAGTAGTCTATTTAGTTGGGAAGATGAAGTTACAGTCTGCAGCTCCACCATTGTGGTCACCATCAGAATGATTGCATCTGTGGTTAAAATAATTCCTCCCCTCTCTTATTTTAGACCCCATGTGGTTTATTAGAGAGAGTTCAAGTTGAATCAGAGAACAGAGTTCAAATGTTTACTCATTTCATATACTCTAAAATAACATTTTTTAAACCACCGGTCCCTAAACTCAGTCCTGGGGACTCACTGTGGCTGCAAGTTTTTGTTCCAACCAGATTCACAATCAATGAAAATGACTGACTGATCTTATTTAATTAGCTAATTTTGTTTTTCTTAGTCTGCATTCAGAAATGTACAGCATTATTTTTATTATTTTTCTATTTTTAAAATAGCTTTGAACATATTTTTGTTGTTTTGTTGTAGTTTGCCGATTTTCATTGTAGTTTGCTTGCTTTATTGTATCCTAATAATGATAATTAAAAATAAGCAGGGCAGAGGCCTGGGCAAACAACACTGAATGACGTAAGACTGCAGCTACTTCAGCATCAGACCCTCTAATTAGTAAATAATGGATTAAATAACCAGAACACATGGAAAAGCAGAAGGAAAATCAGGATTACAATATTGGTAAAAAGATGAAAAAAAAACAAAACTACATTATCTCCATATAACTGCTTAGTACATCCTAATAACAAATTACCAAACTTGGTTTTGTAATTTCTACATTGATCCCAAAACACAGAAACTAGGAAATAACTACTCACTTAATTAGACTAGGAGTCCAAATAAAGACAGAAGTTGATTGGAACAAAAACCTGCAGCTACAGGAGATCTCAAAACTGCTGCACTAAACTATAATTGTTAATGTGCCAAAAGCAGAAGCAAAGCAAATGGTTGTGACAATTCATGACTGCACAACATAGATAGATAGATAGATAGATAGATAGATAGATAGATAGATAGATAGATAGATAGATAGATAGATAGATAGATAGATAGAACTTTGTTTGTCCCTGGGGAAATGTGGCTTTTTTAGTAGCTCTTTAAATAAATAAATACATAAGTAGGTAGATAAGTAAGTAAATAAATAAATATATACACACAAGCTTTGCTCTGAACACACACCTGAATGCCTATAAAGTAAGAAAATTTAAAAGAAAGAAAGAAAACTTCTTAGTTGGCTGTCTCTGTCCCTATGAGACATTATACAGGCATACTGCTGTTGGTATAAGGGAGCTCCAATAGTGTTTCTTGATAGACTTCTCCTGATTAATTCGCTGGCTGAAAGTCCTCAGAGTTAATGTATCAGAGAGAGGATTTGCAGCATTGTTCAAAATGGCACTCCGTTTTGTTTTAAGTCTCCTTTAGTACGTGCAGCACTTCTTGCTAGACATTGCACATAGGAGACAGCTAAAGGGCCTGAATAATAGTAATTCCATGCCAGAACAGGGGGCAGCAAGGTGCACTAACTGTCTTTCTCAATCCCTTGCAGACCCGGGAAATCCCACCCGGTTCTGGCACCTCTGATGATGTCACTTCTGTGTTCTGGCACTATTGATGATGTCACTTCCAGCATTTACGATGTCACTTCTGGGTCCAGTGCTGCCAATGATGTCACTACTGGTCCCAATGACATCACTTCCAGTTCTGGCCCTTATGACGTCACTTCCTCCACTGGCCTTTAAAGCCGCCATCTTACCTCCACATCATCAGTTCAATTGTGGACTTCAATCTGTAAAGATCTGTTGTTGTTTTTCAACCCTTTTTGCAGCCAGGACATAATATACAGGTGACTGCCCCAAACCTTCATGATGTCTCAGTGTGATGGCTTGTGACAACGTGATATCAGGTGGCTCCTTCAATCTTCCTTTGCACATCTGAGATAAAAGATCTTTGATCCAGTGTGGTCTCTACTGTAGATGGACTCTGTGAAAGGAGAGAGAGATGATTAGCTGCTGCATGTACCTTATATTTACAGTCATATGAAAAAGTTTGGGAACCCCTCTTAATTCTTTGGATTTTTGTTTATCATTGGCTGAGCTTTCAAAGTAGCAACTTCCTTTTAATGTATGACATGCCTTATGGAAACAGTAGTATTTCAGCAGTGACATTAAGTTTATTACATTAACAGATAATATGTAATGTGCATCATAACAAAATTAGACAGGTGCGTAAATTTGGGCACCCGAACAGAGATATTACATCAATACTTAGTTGAGCCACCTTTTGCAAATATAACAGCCTCTAGACACCTCCTATAGCCTTTGATGAGTGTCTGGATTCTGGATGGAGGTATTTTTGACCATTCTTCTATGCAAAATCTCTCCAGTTCAATTAAATTTGATGGCTCCTGAGCATGGACAGTCTGCTTCAAATCATCCCATTTGACAGTAGGTAGCAGGTGTTTTTCTTGGAATGTGGTGTTCTTCTTCTGCCATGCAAAGCGCTTTTTGTTATGACCAAATAACTAAATTTTTGTCTCATCAGTCCAAAGCACTTTGTTCCAAAATGAATCTGGCTTGTGTAAATGAGCATTTCATACAACAAGGGACTCTGTTTGTGGCGTGAGTGCAGAAAGGGCTTCTTTCTCATCACCTTGCCATACAGATGTTCTTTGTGCAAATTGCGTTGAATTGTAGAACGATGTACAGATACACCACCTACTGCAAGATGTCTTTGGAGGTGATCTTTGGGTTGTCTGCAACCATTCTTACAATCCAGCACATATGCCGCTCCTGTATTTTTCTTGGCTTGCCAGACCTGCTGGGTTTAACAGCAACTGTGCCTGTGGCCTTCCATTTCCTGATTACATTCCTTACAGGTGAAACTGATGGTTTACACCTCAGATATCTTTTTGTAGCCTTCCCCTAAACCATGATGCTTAACAATCTTTGTTTTAAGATCTTTTGAGAGTTGCCTTGAGGATCCCATGCTGTCACTCTTCAGAGGAAAGTCAAAGGGAAGCACAACTTGCAATTGACCACCGTAAATACCTTCTCTCATGATTGGACACACCTGTCTATGAAGTTCAAGGCTTAACACGCTAATCCAACCAATTTGGTGTTGCAAGTAATCAGTATTGAGCAGTTACATGCATTCAAATCAGCAAAATTACACGGGTACCCAACTTTTTGCACAGCCAGTTTTTCACATTTGATTTAATTTCATACAACTAAATACTGCTTTATTCAGAAAACAGCCCAGTACTCAGATGTTCCTAGGAAATGAAAGACATACCACTGTTATCTTTTTTGTTGAAAGTAGAGTAAATTATTATGCAGGTTGAGAGGGGTTCCAAACTTTTTTATATGACTGTATGTCTGTCTTGTTCCTCCTAAATGTATGCCCTTGGACCAATGGGACATCATGTTAGGGGTGAACTCCCTTCTCATGTGCATGCCCCATGCTGTTAAACCAGTTCAGCCTAGACACAAGCTATGTTCTTGAACCTTCTACCAATCAGTGTGGTACCCTTAGTCATGGTATAGGGTAAAACATTTCTTTTGATCTTTGCAGCCACCAACAAGTGGTTAATATGTCAGATCCACCTAACCCCAACCCTAACCCTAGGTTCCTCTTTTAGCTTCTTCTGGCCTGTTATGCGGTGAGCAGAGCAAGCAGGTAAGTTCTTACTATATATTGACTTCAAGGTTACAGAGCAAAGGTGTGTTTTAAACCTTAAAGCTTTTCTTTAGTACATACAGTAAAACAGCCTGCTACAATATGGAAGCAGATATACCAAGCAATGGCTCAAAGTTTATCCCCATACCAACCACTTCCAAAGTGACACCCTCCCAAATGGCATTTCCAGTTCCATAGATCAAAAACTCTAACCCATATTAATACTGAATTGCCAAGAACAGTTTGAAGTCTTTACTGCCATAGATTGTCCCTACTTTGGCAAGTCAGTAAGTTCAATGAAGTGCCTTTTGAAACAAGATCCCTTTATCTTAAAAAGATGTCAAAGGGATCCATTCATTTTGTCCCAGTCCGTCACAGAATACGACTTTAGTAAAATGACTAATTAAAGGAACTCTGATTTTCTGGTTTGCTTCTGGGATTACAATATTTTGTTCCTGGACTTGAATTGCTATGCAGAGTCCAATAATAAATTCTTGCTACACACTATAACAAAAATAAAATAGTTTTCAAGCACATTTCTCTGCAGTGGCCTTTCTTCTTGTGAGGTCTGCAGAATCAATATGAAACCCAAAGTACAGGTGCTCAGCCTGTGTGTTCGGAAATAAAAAATTCATTATAATTTCCTGTGTATTTCCCAACGGCAGAGTAGAAACAAAGTCCCTGTCTATGAGAGTGTTTCTTTTTATAAATTACAATACATAATTGCTATTTTATCAGCCTCAATCTATATGTAGACAAAGCTGAAGTCAAATCAGATAAACAGAGAGAAACATAAATGTTTCTGTGATGGACTGGTATACCCTCCAAGGTTGTTACTTGAGCTTCATTTAATGCTGTTGGGATAGATACTGGAAGCTGTGACCCTGAAGTGAACAAGAAAACAGACAGACGAATGGACAGACTGCATAGTTTTTTGCTAGTATGTTGCCTAGCTGCATGATCCTTAAACTGGTGAGGACTTGTTAGCAGACACCCTTAATTTATAAGTTCATGCCCAATGGCACTTTACAAGTACAGAGATGAGGTAGGGAAGATTTGGGTTCATATTTAATTTCAGGGCATATTTTTTTCATTAAGCGTCAGGAATCCCCTGTATTTTCCCCCCGATTATCTACTCATCACTGCTGCAGAGCCCACTACATGGATACTATCTTTCAGAGAAGGAGGGCTGTGGGTGGTCCTCTGGTCAGGTTAGCTGTATACTCTCCTAATATCAAGGATTCATTTGAACCCATAAGATACAGTGAGACTCCTCCATCCTACTGCAGTGTTCAGCACTTTGGGAAAACTGCTTGACTCGTGCATCCTAAAACAGAAGTGGCCAAGCTTTTGGTAGTTGCATATAGTGTATGACTTCATAGTATGAGAGACTGTAAAGCAGTGGTCCTATTTCCAGGGGTCAGAGATGTTGTCAGGGTGGTATTTTGTAAAGAACAGTCCCAAAAGTGGGACACCATACAGATTGTTAGAGACAAAACCTGCCATGATCCCTGATGGGCATCCTGGGAAAAATTTTTTGTGCATTAATATTACAATCACTTTTTTATTATAGAAAGTCTGAATTAGCGTAAGCTGCCCTAATTTGTGGTGTTCATAAGAAAATGAATGAGGTACTTCATGAGGCAGAACTACATAATAAACAAGAATACTGTAGTTGCATCAGATATTTAAAATATTCAGATGTGTGCTTCAGTTTAAGTGTTTAAATTTTAAATATTCTCGATTGTAATATAAAATTGTCATTTTTCACCCTCTGAGAAAGGTGCTACATCCCTAGTAAAGGATCAAAAATCTAAAATATCATCATATTCATAACCTTGGAATAGTCTGAAACAAGACCCCACATGCTTATATTTGAAACTTGTCGTATTAAACCTTCTGAGGGTGTCTTTTTGGAGCAATGTGACCACTGGTAAAGCATCAAATATCCAAAATATTATCATATTCATAATCAGCAACCTCGAAACATTATACAAGAACACTACACATGACTATATTACCAGTACACATTGGGCTTCAGAAATTTTTCTCTTATGACAGTTTATTTTTTATTGTGTGTTTGCCGTATAAAGGAATTGGTTTCACTTTCAAGTTCCCCTTTGCTTTTGGTTTAAGACTTGTTATTTTCATTTTGCTTTTTGGTATACCGTATTAATCCCCGAGGAGTGTCCCTGAAGAAATTGCAGGTTAAGGGCCTTAGGTAATAAATCGGTACCACCATTTTGAGAGTCATTTCTTATTATGTGGCAACTGCGCCCAAATGCTTAATTTGGCATCACACATCCTTCATTGTCCAAAAAGGTGGATATTCTGTATCAAAATTAGTGTTAGTGTTAGTGCTTTATTTCACAATTAATTCATAATTACTGGTTTCTTGACTAGGCAATTTTCATTTTTTGCTCTAGGTCTGATGCACATTATTTTTTTCTTTACTTGATATTGACCCTTCGCTTTGTTCTTCTAACTTAAAATTCATCGCACTGACCTTTTTGCATCACTTCTGCCTGCCAGCTTCCATCATGTGGCAGTACATTAACATTAAACAGTACATTAACAGAAACATGAAATTATGCTATAGAGAAACATACAAGAAGAGCATCAGTTGTGGGATAAAGGTGCCTGTTTTGACCATTTAAAAGGATCAGCAGTCTGGATGAAACTTTTGCCAATTCAGGGCTCAGAGGTATGTGGTTTCCCTGGGCTGCTAGGAGGGGCTCAAGGATAGTGTTCTTGTAGCTATCATAAAACCCAAAAGAAATTCAGATGGTTCCTTGAAAGTAACTGAAGAGTCAGTCCAAAGTTGGGAGGAGAATTGGTGGGGATATTCAGTGGTGCGTGGAGGGGAGAGGGTTTAGAATCTGAAGAGAGACCCAAAAGGGAGGAGAAGGAGAAAGGAGAAAGGCTGAGAGTGGTAGAAGAAGAGATAAGAATTCTTTAGGAGAGACTGCTTAACTATTCAACAACAACATTTATTTATATAGCACATTTTCATACAATTGGTGTCGTGTCACGCATGCGCGAGTAGGAGGCCGCGGATGGACCTTAAGCCACATCGAAAGACGTTCGCCGGCAGGGAGTGGCGGGGTACTAACCTTTCTCCTTTGTTTTCCAGGACAAAAGACGCTCCGCCATAGGAACTTGCCCGCACTACGTCCACTTCCGCCCTTCCTCCGCCATCTTCCCTGATGTCAGCAGTCCCATCATCCCTCACGCCTCCTTCCCAGCATTCCTCCACTTCCGGCTCCTCCCTTATAAAATGGCCACCGACGCCTAGTATGGCGTCGCGCATATGAACCTGTTTATGTTTGTATCTGACCAGATTTTTTTTTTCAAATTGTGGATTGTCTACAATATATGGGGCCGGAAAACCCCAAACCTTTATGCTGCTTACTGTTGCATCTTTTACAGTAGCTCAAAGTGCCTTACAAGATGAAGAAAGAAAAGTTAAAAAAAAAATCTAAAAATAAGATTATGAAATACTATGTAACAAACAATAAAGTAAGGTCTGATGGCCAGGAGGACAGATTAGACAAACTCCAGGGGGCTGGAGAAAAAAAAAAACAACAAAATCTGCAGGTGTTCAGAGGCCACAAGACCATCCAAGGCTATTGTAGCTCATTTGGGATAAATGCAAGTCATGACATCAACATATTAGAGCTCCACAGATGCCCTATTGAGCTCAGAACACTTCAACAGGGTTTGTCTGCTTGTAATATTTTTTAATTACAGCTTAAGTGTGGTGAATTGAATTAAAATCTCAAATTTCTGGTGACATTCATCTAGCTGGGTAGAGTACACAGCAACACTTAAAACTCAAATATAAAGTTCTGTAAATGTCTACAGTAGCAGAACTCCATCTCTTGTAACTCATTTTAGCTTATCAACATTTTCATGCCGGTTTTAAGTTTTTCACATAATGTTTGTTTTTGTCATGGTTTCCTGTTTCTTCTCTGTACTTTTCTACATTTTTATGTGTCCCTCATTTGCATCATCTTGTAAAATAGACCAACTTTCTCTAAACTGTTTGCTGTGTGAAAGCATCTACATGTAAATTTGCTAAATGTATTCTAAATTGCAATATGCAATTTGGTTATGTTTGAAGGTTTATCTATACTTTTCTGTGCAGTTTTAACACAGACACTGGCTGGGATGATCTGATCTATCCACTCATTTTTGCAGGCAACTGGATTCTTATCTTGGCAATACTGATGCAAGGTAATTACCTTCCCAGTTTGGGCCACCAGTCAATACACATATCCACATTAATCTAAATGTTTATTTTCAACTATAGGTAGGCAAGTACATTGCTGGCAATACTCAGCCAATTCTGAGTCACCAGTCAGCCTAACCAGCTCATCTTGAGGATGTAGGACGAAACCTGAGCAACTGCAGAAAAACCCACATAGACATGGGGAGAACATGCAAATATATAACATTCAACATAATATTATCTGCTTAATTTAATTCTGGGTTGGAGGGGGTAGAGGATCCTGGCAGGAACTAACTATGGAAAGAGTGCTAGTAGATCCAGAAGAGGCACAAACTCTCATAAGGCCAATTTACAATCACTAATTAACAAGTCAAGTCAAGATGGGGAGCATGCACTGGTACAGTGCGTTGCCGCACCCACCACACGACGAAACAACTTAGGATCCCAGTTGGCAACCCCCCAGGCAGACATGCAGTCCAGTCCCACCCTCCGGAAATGACCCTCTATCTGCCGCAGCCAGGTGTTACATGGACGACCCCTTGGCCTGGTTGAGCCACTCGGGTCCCCAACAATGAGGATCTTACGAGCCGGAAACGCACCACATGTCCATAGTGCCATAACTGATGATCCCTCACAATGCAGGTAATGCGCCTCATTCGGGACTCCATGAGCAACTACTCATTTGATGCAAACTCAAACCAACGGTGCCCGAGGATTTTCTGGAGAGACACAGTACCAAAGGAATCCAGTCTTTGTCTCAGGTCACTGGATAGCATCCATGTCTCGAAACTATATAGTAAGACAGGAAGCACCAGGACTCCAAAGACTTGGACCTTTGTCCTTTTGCAGAGATATCGGGAGTGCCACACACCCCTTTCCAGTGACCTCATGACCCCCATGCTGTCCCAATCCATCTACTGACTTCACAGGAAGAGTCACCAGAAACATGAATGTCACTGCCAAAGTACAGTCATATGAAAAAGTTTGGGAACCCCTCTCAGCCTGCATAATACTTTACTTTCAACAAAAAAGATAACAGTGGTATGTCTTTCATTTCCTAGGAACATCTGAGTACTGGAGTATTTTCCAAAGAATTTTAGTGAAGCAGTATTTAGTTGTATGAAATTAAATCAAATGTGAAAAACTGGCTGTGCAAAAATTTGGGTACCTTGTAATTTTGCTGATTTGAATGCATGTAACTGCTCAGTACTGATTACTTGCAACACCAAATTGGTTGGATTAGCTCGTTAAGCCTTGAACTTCATAGACAGGTGTGTTCAATTATGAGAAAAGGTATTTAAGGTGGACAATTACAAGTTGTGCTTCCATTT
Source organism: Polypterus senegalus (assembly GCF_016835505.1). NCBI lineage: Eukaryota > Metazoa > Chordata > Cladistia > Polypteriformes > Polypteridae > Polypterus > Polypterus senegalus. The sequence goes on from NC_053154.1 coordinate 288,194,138, forward strand.
GACTCTCCTCTGAAGAGTGACAGCATGGGATCCTCAAAGCAACTCTCAAAAGATCTGAAAACAAAGATTGTTCAGTATCATGGTTTAGTGGAAGGCTACAAAAAGATATCTGAGGTGTAAACCGTCAGTTTCAACTGTAAGGAATGTAATCAGGAAATGGAAGGTCACAGGCACAGTTGCTGTTAAAACCAGGTCCGGCAGGCCAAGAAAAATACAGGAGCAGCATATGCGCAGGATTGTGAGAATGGTTACGGACAACCCACAGATCATCTCCAAAGACCTGAAAGAACATCTTGCTGAAGATGGTGTATCTATACATCGCTCTACAATTCAGCGCAATTTGCACAAAGGACATCTGTATGGCAGGGTGATGAGAAAGAAGCCCTTTCTGCACTCACACCACAAACAGAGTCGCTTGTTGTATGCAAATGCTCATTTAGACAAGCCAGATTCATTTTGGAACAAAGTGCTTTGGACTGATGAGACAAAAATTTAATTATTTGGTCATAGCAAAAAGCATTTTGCATGGCGGAAGTAGAACACCACATTCCAAGAAAAACACCTGCTACCTATTGTCAAATTTGATGGAGGTTCCATCATGCTGTGGGGTTTTGTGGCTAGTTCAGGGGCCCTTGTTAAAGTCAAGGGTTGGATGAATTCAACCCAATATCAAGAAATTCTTCAGGATAATGTTCAAGCATCAGTCACAAAGTTGACGTTATGCAGGGGTTGGATATTCCAACAAGACAATGACCCAAAACACAGTTCGAAATCTACAAAGGCATTCATGCAGAGGGAGAAGTACAATGTTCTGGAATGGCCGTCACAGTCCCCTGACTTGAATATCAATAAAAATCTATGGGATGATTTGAAGCAGGCTGTCCATGCTCGGCAGCCATCAAATTTAACTGAACTGGTGAGATTTTGTATGGAAGAATGGTCAAAAATACCTCCATCCAGAATCCAGACACTCATCAAAAACTATAGCAGGCATCTAGAGGCTGTTATATTTGCAAAAGGAGGCTCAACTAAGTATTGATGTACAAAGTAATATCTCTGTTGGGGTGCCAAAATTTATGCACCTGTCTAATTTTGTTATGATGCATATTGCATATTTTCTACTAATCCAATGAACTTAATGTCACTGCTAAAATACTGTTTCTGTAAGGCATGTCATATATTAAAGGGAAGTTGCTACTTTGACAGCTCAGCCAATGATAAACAAAAATCCAAAGAAGCCCATGCACTCAGACTCCTCGCACAGTCTCTCGAGCACCCCAATCAGAGCCTCCATTGACTAATTAACCTAACATGCAAATTCTTTTGAAGGTGAGAAGAACAGCAGTGTACCCAGAGGTGGAGACAACATACAAACTCCAAATAGTCAGCAACCAGGTGCAGGATTTGTGAGGCAGGCACTGCGCTAGCCCTCGTAAAAAAAAAAAAAACACAAAAAACAATTGCGTTCTTAAAATTTTCCATCTCTGTGTTCAACAAAGTTTATTTCATAGTGAATTAAACAATAATTTACAAGGGGGTTAGCATGGCTGTGGTTCTCTCTAAGGTTTGTGATCCATCAAAGGGCATCAAAGCCAAAACAGCCAGTGCAAGATGAATCAATATTTTCAGTTAAATCATTATAACCCTAAAATTCTGTTTCACACTATTGATTGTACACCTACTCAAGTCTGACACTTTTCCTTTGGGGTAGGCTAAGCAGTTAATTTAAAGCGACTTTGAATCTATATTACTGAATGATTTTTTAATAACGGCTCTTGAATGTATTTGCAAGATTGTACCAAAAATGGATTACTAAAAGCATAGGGCAGTGAGGTTTTCAATTAGAATAGGAGAATGAAAATATTTTGTGCACACTCACTAGGGCAATGGACCAGAATTGGCATTTGTGAGTAAACTGCTCTCAGAGCCTCAGAAGGATATACATTAAAAATACTTTTTGTGCCTGATTTTAAACCTGATTCATCTTATTCCCAGCTACATGCCTGTTATTAGATGGCAACTTGTTACCACCCGGACTGTCAGGAAGAGGAGCCTTAAGGCTGAAATGGATCTGAATGACTCATTCCAAATGACAGACTGGGAAATGGCATGCGAGTCACATGAGGATGATATTCAGGGACTCTGTCACTGCATCACAGACTTTTGTGTCAACACTGTGGCACCCTCAAAGACTCTATGGTGCTTTCCATACAACGAACCCTGGATTGCTAAGGAGCTAAAGAGCCTCCTGAATAAGAAAAAGAGAGCATTCAAAATGGCGACAAAGAGGCTCTGAAGGATGAGTGCTCAAGAAAAAGCTGTGTAAAGGAAGGAAAGCTTACAAAGCTAAAACAGACAACAAACCCACCCAGAATAATATGAAGGATGTCTGGAAAGGACTGGGTAAAATCACTGGACTTAGGTGCTAGAAGGGGATGTGGACAAAGCTAACACCCTGAACCAATTTATTATTAAATTTTCATGCACACTGCCACTGTCTCCCAGTGACCAGTCTCCCCACACTATCCCTACTACATCAACAACTCCTACCACTTCAACTGGAATGACCAGTGATTAGTCCACCTCTGACCATCAGTATGGGGTGTCTATAACAGAAGACCAAGTTAAGGAGACAACTGAAGAAGCTACACAAAGGAAAAGCCACAGGACCAGATAAAGTCAGTTCTTGAGTTCTCAAGGCTTGTGCTGACCAGCTTGTGCTGACCAACTTTGTGGTGTGCTTTGTCACCTGTTCAGTCTGTACATAAGGCTCCAGAATGTGCCACTGCTGTGGAAAACATCCTGCATTGTTCCTGTTCCAAAGATGGCACTCGCCTCTTCAACTAATGACTACAGACCAGTGGCTCTCACGTTTCACATCATGAAGACCATTGAAATACCGGTCCTGGACTATATGAGGCCTTTTGTGGTAGACCACCTGGACCCACTTCAGTTTGCCTATCGGACAGATTGAAGTGAAGGATGCAATTATCTGTCTGCTCCACAAGGCTTATTCTCATTTGGACAAAGCTGGCAGCACTCTGAGGATTAATGTTTTTGATTTCTACACTGCCTTTTAAACCATCCAGCTATCCCTGTTAAGGGGTAAACTTAAAGATATGCAGGTGGATGAACCTGTGGTGATCTGGATAATGGACTTTCTGTCGGGCAGACCACAGTTTGTGAGACTCAAGGACTGTATTTCTGATATGGATGTGAGCAACACTGGAACACCACAAGGAACACTCCTGTCTCCTTTTCTCTTCACATTTTTGTACAACAAAATATAACACCAGGTTATGTCACTTTCAGAAATTCTCAGATGGTTGGCACTTATGGGGTGCATTGTTAAGGAGGAGTATATGAGTCAGGTGGAGAACTGAAGAGAATTGTCTGCACCTTAACAACAGCAAAACCAAGGAACTGGTTATTTACTTTCACCACACTACATAGCCTTTATGTCTTGTCACTGTTCAAGGAGTGGATGTAGAGGTTGTCCACTCCTCTAAGTACTTTGGGGTTCCACATCAATGACAGGCTGGACTGGTCTCAGGTAGTGCAGGCTTTCTTTTCTTAGGAAAGTGTATTAAACTGCAGTGAACTAGACTGGCATCACTTCTCACTTGTGGATGTGGTTTAATCCAGATTTTTTTGACATGAGCTGCAATTGACTTTTATTAAAGGAAATATTGTGGTAGAAATTGAACATCTTATTAAAGAGAGAAACATCCTCTAACAGGACAGTTCAGTAATCAGGTAGGAGAAAAGCTGTTCATTGTATCTTTTAATTACTCCTCAGCAAAATGTGTTAAAAGAAGGATTCTTCAAAAGCAGTCTGGTACAGCATGGTCAGAGAAAACAAAGTATAGAGGTTCAATTTATAAACTACTGAATTTACATACAGTGTCAATCAATGCACATATTTTACTCTGGTTGGTTCATTGGTTTACACCCAAATGATTTATACTGTATAAAATAAAAGTATTATATTCCGGTTCTTCTTGAAATTGCCCATTCTAGTTTATAGGGCATTTGCTGATTTCCTGGTCATCTCTTCTTGTTTCTAGTCATCTCTTAGTCATTGTTCAGTACATTTTGTATATTATATCAACCTTCCTTCTGGAACATTCTTTATGTACTTGAACATCTCCGTATTTTTCCTAAACCAATTCTTATATTTTAGTGTACATTTTGTTGTTCACTTGACTTTTATCTGGTTTCCTGTTGTGCCAGAACAGGTTTCTGACATTTATTACGCCTTTATGCTTTTTTTTTAAAGATGATAGATAGATAGATAGATAGATAGATAGATAGATAGATAGATAGATAGATAGATAGATAGATAGATAGATAGATAGATAGATAGATAGATAGATAGATACTTTATTAATTCCAAGGGGAAATTCACATAATCCAGTAGCAGTATACTGATACAAAAAACAATATTAAATTAAATATGCATGTAAAAGCAGACAATAACTTTGAATAATGTTAGCATTTACTCCCCCGGGTGGAATTGAAGAGTCGCATAGTGTGGGGGAGGAACGATCTCCTCAGTCTGTCAGTGGAACAAGGCAATGACAAAAGTCTGTCACTGAAGCTACTCCTCTGTCTGGAGATGACACTGTTAAGTGGATGCAGTGGATTCTTCATGATTGACAGGAGTTTGCTTAGTGCCCATCGCTCTGCCACAGATGTTAAATTGTCCAACTTTTCTCCTACAATAGAGCCTGCCTTCTTAACAAGTTTGTCCAGGCGTGAGGCGTCTTTCATCTTTATGCTGCCTCCCCAGCACACCACCGCATAGAAGAGGGCACTTGCAACAACCGTCTGGTAGAACATCTGCAGCATCTTATTGCTGATGTTGAAGGACGCCAACCTTCTAAGAAAGTATAGTCGGCTCTGACCTTTCTTACATAGAGCATCAGTATTGGCAGTCCAGTCCAATTTGTCATCTAGCTGCACTCCCAGATATTTATAGGTCTGCATATAAGAATGCTATGTTACCCTAAAATTATTCTTCCACAATATATCTCCTAAAAATTATATTTTTTCTAAGTTACTCATCCCATGTAGTTTGTAGCAATGGCCAAGACACATTTTTAATCTCATGTTTCATGCAGCTGGTAGATAACAATGTATCTGATTGAACAGAAGTCTGTGGTGACTAACATAGGACAACAGGAAATATAAAAACGTCTAGGAAAGAATCTCATATTACTTGTTTAACATGATTCACATATTAAATCGTCCAATTGCATGCTCATAATGTTCTAAACACATATTTTTTTGTAAAATATCTACTATATAATATAATAAAACACTTAGATTTGAGAGTCCAGTCCCTCAGAGCAATCTAATTGGTCAGTTAGGCTTTGTTGACGAATGAAAAAGTAAGTGCAAATATGAGACACACATAGACGAGTAAAGGTGTATGAGGCATGCTCAGAAAGTCGGATGCGAAGATGGCAAGCATTAAATTGCACAGGAGGCGAGAAAGGCGCCTTCAAAGTAATGACAAAGTCTGAGAAGCAGGCTTTATGGGAATGTGCACAAGAAAGGTAGGACAGGTGCGGAGACGTTCACACACATGTAGATACAGAGGAGAGGCGATGAAGGTAAAACATATGGCAAGAGGTAGCAAATATTTTTTTTATATTTTTATTACCTGTCTTCAACAGCTACCAAGGCTAGTTATTAAATAAACCACTTTCGGAACATATTCTTATAAAAAATGTGATTTTTTTTTCTTGGTAGTACAGGTCAAAATAAAACAAACCTACATACAAACCAGAAAGAATAACAACTCTGATAACACTGGTCGGCAAGAAAAAGCATTTTTTGATCCTCTCAAAAATTGTAGGTATTCTTTAAAGTTCTGAGTGTGCTGAATCCAAATTTGGCAAACGAACAAATTTGCTCTGTCACATCCAGGTTGAAAAAAAAAAAATGAAAAACACTTCTACTGAAAAAATGCAATATAGTTTTAAAATTAATTATTTAGATTTGAAAAACTTATAAATTGCACATGTAATTATTTCAAATACAATTGCTTAATTCCAAAAAGTAGTCACTTGGTAGTGCTTGTCCTTTTATAATCCTCTGAGGATACACATGGTAGAAGGACATTGTGACTGCTGCAGAGATGTCATTGTGGTATGGTGAGTCCACGGCTCAGATGAAAAAGCCCAGTTTTGAATCTGCGCACTAGTGGCTTATAGATGGGGCGTGGTAGTGTGGCCGGAGTGGTTCTCGGACGATGTGTGAGGCGGGAGTTTCCTTGTTTATGTGCACAGGTGAGGAATCGTCCGCATCCGTAATTGAAGCCGGGAGCTGCTAATCATCACACCTGAGCCACATCCGGCATGCAGGGTGGAAATAAATAAAGAAAGGGGATGGAGGTTATGGGAGAAGAAGGCGGCAGGATGTTTAAAGCCGGTATGTGCAAGCGTGAGCAAGCAAGCTGGTGAAGGCAGGCTCGCTAGAGATATCAGGCAGGTGGAAGGAGAGCCCCTCGGGAATGTTAGGCTGACACTCAGGGCTAGCTAGAAGTGTTCGCTCCTGCTGAGTGCTTTGGAGGAGCAGGAATGACCGGTAGGTGGTTGGCTTGCCGCATAAGGTCACGGGAGTCTGGGACTTGGGAAGTGAAAGCCCCAGCGTGACACCCTGGTTCCTGTGGAGCCCAAGTCATGGTCTGGTGGAGCCTAACAGAGCCAGGGTCCGGAAGGCGAACAGACCAGCAGGAACAGAAGGTCAGCTGCAGGTAGTGCGACTCCCCTGATGTATAGCCTGAATGGGAGAAGCAGGGGACCTCCCAGTAGAAGAAGAAGGCGGCGGGATTTTTTTAAAGGACTGCTTCCAGCCATAGTATTTTAAACTCGTTTATTTATGGATTTATTCATTGGATTTTAACCTCCACCTTTTCATTAGTTTTTAATTAATTATTTATTTAATGACTTTTAGAAGCACTGCACTATTTATTTTGAACACTGTTTTTTGGTTTTGCTGTTTTAAAATAGAAGCACTTTTGCACCATTTTGCAACATTCCCTTGCTTCGTTGTGATGTCTTTACTGCACATGCTCATCCGGTGGCATTACCGACGGTGTCAGGTTCAAGAGCTCCCAAAATGGAGATGGGAGCCTGGTGCAGAACCCGCATCATCACAGTCATATTTAAAACTCACTGCTTGTCTCCAACCAAGATGACAGTGACTGGCAGGAACAGTTGGCAGAAACTATAATCCAGTTAGATAACATGATATTTGCATAAAAGATAGACATTGTTTCTTCTTGTTCAGTTGTAGGATCATGTTTAGTGTAGGAAGTTAGCAGACACTCTAGCACTGATATCACTTAGGCAGCCATTAAGCTTGTCAATATCTGACATACACCCGGGAGTGATCTACATTGATGTGGAAGTAATCTGCATAAGAACTCCAGTTAGTAAATCAAGTATCTCAACAGCAACATGCAGATTTGGAAAAGATATGGATTGAGGACCAATCATCGGGGCACATTATGGAATAAATTTGGCAGAAATCTTGATCAGCAAGAGTAACTTTAAAAAGGCTGCCAGGGCCAGCAGTGAATCAAAACTTGAACAAATAATGCGTCAACATATAAATAGTGAGACAATGGAACATTCTATTTAAATTTCCATTCATCTTGGGGCCAATATTCTCTGCTATCTATCTATCTATCTATCTATCTATCTATCTATCTATCTATCTATCTATCTATCTATCTATCTATCTATCTATCTATCACTGATAGCAAGAAACCAACTTAGTTATCAATTCTTACATTTGCATGAAAATTGAACAGCTTCAAAGGCTCTACATATATGCATTAATTAATAGGTGAGAAGTCTTGCAATGCACAATAATTATTTCTCCACCAATAGGATTGTTCAGAAATGTCACCGAATGTTAAGACAGAGATTGTAATGAGGCTACTTTTGCACTGAAATACACATACTCTCATTTTTAAAAAACACTTCTTAATTTTTTCATTTCCTGTAGTTTTAATAGATAGTTTAAACATTAAAGATGCAGACTGTGTGCATGTACGTGTAGTTTATGAAGGCACAAACATACTTTAAGTGTGTTCTCAACACCATGAGAATTGGCTGTCTTTCTTGTCAAAGTCTAATACTTCAAATCGCTGTTGAATGACTTCTCCATTAGACTTTATCAGTAAAGACAGCAAGAGAGAAAAATGTCTTCCGCTTAGCAGATCATGACTGCCAACGTCTACTGACAGCCACAGAAGAGAGAAGATGAGGAGATGGTCTAGTCTAATCCAAAGCAGATGGCAGCATGATTATGCTGAATTTCAACACCGATCACGACTCCACGCTCATTGCTGTTTTGTGAATGTCAAATAAGTGGAAGGAAGAGAGAAAGAGGGAGAATTAACTGCTCAGGTTTAGGTTTGAGAATGAGATAAGTGGTTTATATACCAAAATGAATTCACAATACTAGTAAAAAATGTGCAGACACACACAGAGTGTTTTTGTGCTAAAATGGGAAACAGTAAAAATATACCCTCTTACAAGGCTTAAACTCAACTTGCATCTGTAATTATTCACTGCTCTGTGTGTGTGTGTGTGTGGCTCAGTATTGACAGAAGCTTCTAGGGGGCAAGCTAGCCATTCTGAATTTGAGTGTCTCATTGTCAACACAAAACGGTGAAGCTACTTGCAGTCCTCCTTCATGGCCTGGAACTTTCTTTCTGATATTATCTCACTTAACATAATCAGACATTCCACTTTTCCTTTTCCTTGTAAATATATGATGTTACGAGTAATGAACTGTAGATATTCAAGGTGGTGTTGTCTACTTTGTGTTTCTGGTTATTCTCAACTAAATCTTTTGCAGTGAAACAAAAGATATTTAAGAATTTACCATGTGAATCTCTGGGCTCCTTCCTAGTAGTAGCCAGAGGTTGTACCAAAAGTAATAATTCAGCTATGATAAGGAATAGGAAATTACAGTACTACATGTCAGTACATTGGTTTACTATTCTACAAAATAATGATCCAGCTAATGCATACAATTCTAGTGTGTTTCTGTCTCCATTTTTGCTCATAATTTTGTCAAGTTGCATATGTTTTTTGTGAAATTTGATCATTGCATTTGGATTCTTATTTTTGAGTTTTGTTAAATTGAGATTTTGTATTTGTGTACTTTTTGTATTTTTAGACCTAAAACATTTTGGCTGTTTAAAAGATTTTGATTAAGCCTCTTGGCATTCAATAATAATTAAACCTTATATGTATTAATAACTTGACAATTCTGACAGAGAAAGATTTTAGGAATTTATATTTTTAATGGTCAAAAACAAGAGATGAAACATATACCAAAGCCTTGCAAAATTTTAAACCAGGGTATCTGAACTGATCGATTGTGAAGTGTGATCAAAATAACAGAAACAAAAAAGAGTTGAAACCAGAAGATCAATGAACAAAATGCTCTCGCCACTAAAGATTTTTATCCAGAACACGAATAACCAGGAAGTCTTTGAGCTGACCTTTGACATCATGAGTCTCAACATCCGGTTGTCCTGCATAGCAACGCGGTTAGCAACAGTACAAAAACTAATCTGAATCAGCAGTGACTATAGAAAACAAAATGGTGCCATGGAAAGACATTAAAATATTTTATCTTTTAAATACATTTTTACAAATAAACGTTAATCAATGAAAGATTAAGTAACCTTCAAAACCCTTGAAAATGCCAAAATGTCCAAGAAAAAATAAAAATAAAGCCAGAAATAAGTTGCAACAAAGTTAAATCCTAACATTTGCGTTTCTGTTTTGCACAGTTTGTTGACATGGCATTTGTATCGTTTTGATTACTTGGCATAATTATGTTAATTACTGTTTTTGCAATAGTCACTAATAATAAAATTAAAGTTCTTACAATTTTGAATTTCATTACCTCTTTTCTTGTCTACTACTGAGAAATCATAATAGGTATGAATAAGTGCACATCAGTGTGGCTGGTGAATGCTGGTTTATCTTCAAGGTTTGATTGCTGCCCTGGTTGCCATGCTGCAGACATATTCTCTGTTGGCTTTGTGCATGTTTACTTCTGCCTTATGGAGATATATATAGAGATAGATGTCAGCAAGTGTAAAAATTGATAAAAATTGCTAAAATTTAAAGCACACCAGAAAGTAACAGTTTAACAATTTCATAATATGATTAGCAAAAATATGATTAGAAATTGTTGGTATTATAAAACAAAAAATTGTGTACATAGATCATGTGCATGTTGTAACAAAGCACAAAGTAGTCAGGAAAAGGTCTGGAGCACAGTGGTGAATGCCGTATAATTGAATCAAAGCAAAATACAAAAAAAAGCATGAGAGCATTTTTTCACAGTCAACAAGTAGACCAGCTCAGAATGGTGGTGTATTCTGTTTTATACAGCCTAGACAGGAAGGGGCAGGCCCAGGAGACCGGATAAAGGAAGTGATGTCAGAGTTGGTAAGGGCCACAATTTTCTGTCCTGCAGAGGGAAGAAGAAAAAAGGGATCATGTAACAGTGCCAACCTTGGTTCAGCAGATATTTACCATCATTAGAGCCCTGAGCACACATGTGACAACGTATTACGGAAATCGATCCTGTTCGTTACTCCTTCCTCGTATTTTGGAGCCAAAGTCTAATATGATAATAATGAAAAATCAGAGCCAATGAAATACTCATAAAGTGCAAGCAGACTTGGATTTTCCTTCAGCTCTGTATTTTTCACTAAACTTCTAGCACTGAGCACAAAATGAGAAATAACTGTGGAGGGGTCACAAACTCATTGCAAAGCATACACAAATTACATTTACTGACTGGGCCAATTTAGAGTCACCCATCAAAGACAGTCTACCAATATATTACTAGCCATAGCACCTTGTTGAAGACAGGTGATAGAAAAATTGTAAAATATTTGTTATCTCTTGCCCAATGTGTACCTTCATCGTCTTTCCTCTGTATTTGCGTTTGTGAATGACTCTTAACTGGTGCTCCCTTTCTCAAGTATGTTCTCGTAAAGCCTGATTCTCAAACTCTGTCATTATTTTTGAGGCACCTTTCTTACTTCCTGTTTTATATTTGCCATCTCTGAAGGCGACTCTACCAGCATTCCTCATATGTCTTTACTTGTGCATCTCACATTCATGCATCCTCTTTTGTTGTATCCATCCATCCATTATCCACTGCTTATCTGAGGTCAGGTCACGGGGGCAGCAGCCTAAGCAGGGAAGCCCAGACCTTCCTCTCCCCGGCCACCTCCTTCAGCTCCTCTGGGAGGACCTTGAGGCATTCCAAGGCCAGCCAGGAGATATAATCCCTCCAGCGTGTCATGGGTGTGCCCCGTGGCCTTCTCCCAGTGGGGCATACCCAGAACACCCCCCAGGGAGGCGTCCAGGGGGCATCCTAACCAGATTCCCAAACCACCTCAACTGACTCCTCTCAATGCGGAGGAGCAGTGACTCTGCTCCGAGTTTCTCCTGGATAACTGAACTCCTCACCCTATCTCTAAGGGAAAGTCCAGCCACCCTGCGGAGAAAACTAATTTCGCCATTTGTATCCACGATCTTGCTCTTTCAGTCACTACCTAAAGCTTCTGGCCGTAGGTGAGAGTAGGAACGTAGATTGACTTGTAAATCGATAGCCTCATCTTTTGGCTCAGCTCTCTCTTCACCATGACGGACCATTGCAGAGCCCGCATTACTGTGGATGCCGCAGCAATCCGTCTGTCAACCTCCCGTTCCATTCTTCCCTAACTCATGAACAAGACCCCGAGATACTTGAACTCCTCCACTTGAGACAGTAATGTGTTCCCAACCCGGAGAGAGCATTCCACCCTTTTCTAGCTGAGAACCATGGCCTCAGATTTAGATGTGCTGACACTCGGCTGTGAACTGCTCCAGTGAAAGCTGGATGTCACTGTCCAATGAAGCCAACGGAACCATGTCATTCGCAAATATCAGAGACGAGATTCTGAGGTCACTGAACCAGACCACCTCCGCTCCTTGGCTGCGCCTAGAAATTATGTCCATATAACTTATGAACAGAATCAATGACAAAGGGCAGCTCTGGTGGAGTCCAACTTGAACAGAAAATGAGTCAGACTTATTGCCGGCAATGCGGACCAAGCTCCTGCTCCTCCTGTACAGGGACTGAATAACTCTTAACAGCGAGCCTTGTACCCCGCACTCTTGGAGCACACCCCACAGAATGTCTTCTCCAAATCCACAAAAAACATGTGGACTGGTTGGGCAAACTCCCATGCCCCCACCAGGATCCTGGCCAGGGTATAGAGCTAGTCCAGTGTTTCACTGCCAGGACGGAATCCGCATTGTTCCTCTTGAATCTGTGATTCGACTATCAACCAAACTCTCTTTTCCAGCACCCCTGAATAGACCTTACCAGGGAGGCTGAGGAGTGTGATCCCCCTGGAGCACATCCTCTGGTCATCCTTCTTAAAAAAGGGGACCACCACCCCGGTTTGCCAATCCAGAGGCACTGCCCCCAATGTCCATGTGATGTTGCAGAGGCATGTAAACCAGGACAGTCCCACAACATCCAGAGCCTTAAAGAACCCAGGGTGAACCTCGTCCACCCCAGGATCCCCGCCACCTTGGAGCTTTTTAACTACCTCGGTGACTTTGGCCCCTGTTATGGATGGGCCCCCCCGGAGTTCTCAAGCTCTGCTTCCTCTAAGGAAGACATGCTGGTGGGATTGAGAAGATCATTGAAGTATTCCTTCCACAGGTCAATAACGTCTGCAATTGAAGTCAGAAGGGCTCCATCTCCACTGTACACAGTGTTGGTGGAGCACTGCTTTCCCCTCCTGAGGCGCCTGATGGTTTGCCACAACCTTCTCATGCAACCGAAAGTCGTTTTCCATGGCTTCCCCAAACTCCTCCCATGCCCAGGTTTTTGCCTCTGCAACAACCGATGCCACCACACGCTTGGCCTGCCAGTACCCCTCAGCTGCCTCTGGGCTCCCACTGGTCAACCACACCCGATAGGACTCTTTCTTCAGCTTGACGGCCTCTTGAAACTTAGGTGTCCACCACCAGGTCCCTGGATTTCCACCACAAGAGGCACCGACAACCTTGCGGCCACAGCACCATTCTGCTGCTTCGACAATGGAGGCTCGGAACATGGCCCATTCAGACTCAATGTCCTTCGCCTCCCTCGGAATGAATTTGAAGTTCTGCCGGAGGTGGCAGTTAAAGATCTTTCTGACCGGTTCCTCCGCCAGACGTTCCCAGCAGACCCTCATTATACATTTGGGTCTGCCTGGTCTGTCTGGCAGCCTCTCCCGCCATCTGATCCAACTTACCACCAGGTGGTGATCAGTTGACAGCTCAGCCCCTCTCTTCACTCGAGTGTCCAAGACATAAGGTCGCAGATCCGATGACACGATTACAAAGTTGATCATCGAGCTGCGACCTTGGGCATCCTGGCACCAAGTGTACTTATGGACACCCTTATGCTCGAACAAGGTGTTCGTTATAGAGAATCCATGGCCAGCACAGAAGTCCAATAACTGAACACCACTCGAGTTTAAATCAGGGAGACCGTTCCTCCCAATCACACCTCTCCAGGTTTCACTGTTGTTGAGTCTTACAGCAGGACGATAAAGTCTCCAGGAGCTGCGCCTCGCAGCGCCTGTTCCAGGGACTCCAAGAAGGCTGGGTACTCTGAACTGCCATTCAGAGCATAAGCGCAAACAACAGTCCTTTCCCCGACTCGAAGGCGTAAGGAAACAACCCCAACGTGCAGGCCATAAGCAAGCCCACCCTTGCCCGACGCCTCTCGCCCACAGCAACTCCAGAGTGGAACAAGGTCCAGCCTTTCTCAAGAGGAATGGTTCCAGAGGCCAGACCATATGTAGAGGTGAGCCAAACTATATCTAGCCGGTACCTCTTAACCTCTTGCACCAGTTCAGGCTCCTTCTCCGCCAGAGAGGTAGCATTCTATGTCACAAGATCCAGTTTCAGCAACAAAGGGTCGGGACGCCAGAGTTCCCGCCTTCGGCTACCACCCATATGGCATTGCACTCGACCAATATGGCCTCTCTTACAGGTGGTGGGCCCACAAGAGAGCGAAACCACATTGCTCCTTTGGGCTGAGCCCAGCTGGGCCCAGTGGTCGAAGGTCCAGTTACCAGGCATAGCTTCCAACAACATAGTTCGAAGGATCACTAGACCGCTCAAGCCCTTCTGCCATGGCAAGGCCTCAATCCAATTAAGCCAAATTGACCAATCACAACAAAGCCAAATGGACCAATCAGATTGCTCATAAGGAAAGGACACACAGACCTTAGTGTTTTATTATATAGTAGATGTTTTATTTAAAATTTATTATAGAGAAAATTGAGCAAAAGTTCATCTATCTTGTAAACAATTTAAAAAAAGATTTTTATTTTAGCTTGGCAAAGTGATCAGATTTCTCCAAATATGCTTGTAAAAAGTATACGCTCAGCTTACTCTTAGTTTACCAAAACTGTAAATTACTTTGTAGATGTATGTGTTGACTACAACAATTAGCAGCATATGAATGCCACATTATGCAAGATTTGACGTTTTATTTCTCTCTGGCTAACACACAGCAAAGTTTGTCATTAGGCTTGCTACTACGGTACAATTTAAAGCACTGTACACACAAAAACAGTAGATCCTTTGTATGTTTGCTGGAAAGTTTTGAAGAGTACATGCCTTGATTTGCTCCAAGTGTCTAAGGTTCACCGTGTCCACATTTTTTTTTTTTTTTTTAGAAATTTTCTTGTTTTTTTTTAGTATCCATTTAATTTAGTGGTGAAATCCTACACCACTGCACCATTCTAATATTCAGTTGTGAATCGATGTATACTTGAAAAATACATATAAATATACTAATCTATGAACCTTCTTAGATACTGTCATGTAAACTTAGGGGGTTTGCCTGTAAACTAAAGTATATTAGTTGCTTTCCCTAAAGAATAGAACATTGTTCTTGAAACCCTTGCCTCTTGGAATGTTAAAGGTTGTATGCCAAACATGCAAGTGTCCTTTATTACTGCTTCCTTGTATTGTAGTTGTATGTATTCTCCAGCTTAGGTTGCAGGCCAAAATACTTGACATGGGTCCAGACATTGCCAGCTCATTCTGCTAAGTGCTGACATAGACAGATGGTCTGCTGCTTTTACTCACTAACACCATATTCATAATCCTTCCATCCATCCATCTTATTAACCTTCTTATCCAGGACAGGATCATGGGAAACCTGGAGCTTATCCCAGCAAGCATGGAGCACAAGGCAGGAACAACATCTGAATAGGAAACCGGTGCCTTGCAGGTTGAGCACACACACAGGCCAGTTTAACAACACCAGTTCTCCTAACCTGCATGTCTTTGAACGGTGGACGGAAACCAGAGCATCTGAGGGTACCCACACCTACATGGGTAGAACAAGCAAATCCCATGCAGAGAGCACCTCATGCCACCCTGTTGCCCAAATGTTCAGTCTAAATGGCACCAATATTTTTGTTAGTATGGATGAAGACTCCTTTGCAAATCCAATTAGATAAAATCCCACTGTTGTCTCAGCCACTTACAGCTCTCATGTGTCTCCTTGATTCAGTCAGAGATTACCCAACACCTCTGTTTAAGACTCTCACTACCACAGCTCATTTGCTGTGGCTTTTGCTACCCCTAAGCAGCATTTATTCTTGGTCTCCCTTTTGTACTCCTCCTTCATTAGGTAAACTTCCTCCAAACTCAGTGCGTGATTAATATTGGTTAGCATTTCCTGGTGACTATGTTTCATCTTCCCATCTGTGGTATAGCGGGTCCACAGCTCACTGAGCAAAGGCCATTTTTAAATAAATGATCAACCCGCTCGTGGCTTAGCGAGGAGTCGTTGGGCCATAGCGAGTCGTGGGAGCCTCGGTGCTGTGGGCGTTTCTCACCGCGTGCACAGGTGAGGAACTGCCCACATCCGTGATTGCTCCCGTTGCTAATAGGTTGCTGTGGCCCCTCGCTGTTTTAAAAAGAAGCGCGAGTCGATATGGAAGAAAAAAGATTGAGAAAGGAACGAGAGAGAGGAGAGAGAAGGAAGCAGGAAGGAGAGAAAGGAGAAAGAGCGCGAGCAAATCGGTGCAGCAGGAAGGAGGCGAGCAAACGCTCGCAGGCAGCTGAAGGCTGCCTGGGTGTTTGGCCAACACCTGGGAGAAGTGGTTGTAGTTGTGGTCACGCCCGCAGAAGTTTGTTGCAGGGTGGGAGTGACTGGGAAGGTGCAGGACTCTCCGCAGTCGGTAGCTGGAGTCGGGACTTGGGACGTAGTGTCCCGAATGTGAGAGCCTTGGCCATTATGGGATTCCCAAGTCACTGTCAGGTGGGAGCCGACCGGAGCCAAGGATCGGGAAGGCGACTGGCAGTAGCAGAGGCATAGAGAAGGTCAGCTGCAGAGTGAGCGTCTCCCTTGTTGCGTGGCCCTGATGGGTGAAGCAAGAGGGACGCTAGTTTTAAAAGAAGGCACCGGGTTTGTTCTTGTTGTTTTTAAAGACTGCTTCCTTAAACATTTTACCTCTCGTTTTAAAGGATTGTTTTTTCTATATTTTTAACCTCCACATGTTTTATTGGATTATTTATTTATTGACTCTTTTTGAATGAACTGCACTTTATTATGTGAACACCTGTTTCAATGGACAGTTTTAAATAAAAGCACTGTTGCACTTTCAACCATCCCTTTGCTTAGATGTTTATTGCCTTCGCTGACTAGCTCACTCGGTTACGTTATCGACGGTGTTGGGTTCAAGTGCTACCAAAAATCAGATGGGAGTGTGGAGCCAGAACCCACATCGTCACACCATCCCTTCGTATTTACAAACCTGCCATGTCCATCTATGGCAGTATAGTTATGGAATCTAGTCATTTTAAGTTTGCTTTTGATGTCCAATCTTTAGTTTCCATCCATCCATTATCCAACCCACTATATCCTAACTACAGGGTCACAAGGGTCTGCTAGAGCCAATCCCAGCCAACACAGGGTGCAAGGCAGGAAACAAACCCCGGGCAAGGTGCCAGCCCACCGCAGCGCATACACACACACACACCCACACCAAGCACACACTAGGGACAATTTAGAATCGCCAATCCACCTAACCTGCACGTCTTTGGACTGTGGGAGGAAACCGAAGCACCCGGAGAAAACCCACGCAAACACGGGGAGAACATGCAAACTTCACGCAGGGAGGACCCGGAAAGCGAACCCAGATCTCCTAACTGTGAGGCAGCAGCGCAACCCACAGCGCCACCATGCTGATCTCATCTTTAGTTTTTGCATCTTTAATTATTTAATTTATTTAATGATTTAATCAAATAATAAAAGTGTAGTGTGGCTTGTTTTTTTTTTATTGGTTTTGGCATCCCGGCCTTATGCTAAAATGACAACACACAGGACAGGATGTAAGGAAGCATAGCTGGATTTGTTTCACTGCTGGAGTAGTTGACTTTCTTAGTCTCCGTCTTCCTTTGTTACAGGTTGCAATATGTCACTGTGTTTGGCTTTGATTGCTCAGTTGATTGACATGGTGGGGATGTAATGTGCTCTATCCCATGCCACCAAGAAAGAAAAATGAATTTTGAAAATGACAGCAGAAATAGGAGCATCAGGTAAAACATGGGTGAGACTAGGAATGTTGAAGACCTCAATAGTGGAGGAACCTATAAGGTGTCAATGGTTGTTGGAGCTTCTCATCACAGAAACCCTATGACCTGGTGGTGGACAGCGGGTGGAATAAGGGGCTAAAGAAAGAGGACTTCCATGTAATATTCTGTTTCTCCTCTTGGTATCCTCACGTGGCACTTGGTGCCACTGCTCTACTGCGGAGTTGTTTGCCTGCCTATAGAAAAGTCATCTCAAATAAAGGAGCACTGGAATCACAGGGTTGAAGGGTCCTTTCAACAGATTGTTTAACTGACTCAGCTGTAGAATGGCCAATAAAGAGGAGTCAGCTTGATGGCTGAGGTCTCCAGGACTCTGACTGTCCCGGGCTTCTCTGACTCTTTTTCTACAAACTGGCCGTGGTTTTACATTTATCTGATTGATAAATACTGTTGTTTTTTCATTTATATTAGTTAGTTTCTGCTTTGTTTTTGAAGCATGTTAATAAAAATGTATCCTCCTATGTCATAGTTCTGTATTAATGAGTAGTATAATCTATTCTTGCATTTCGCCTTCTGAGCGGTATTGGAGCTCTACACCTGCACTTGCTGAGGAGTGCTGTGCAAGAACAAAATAATTTGTACCATTGTATTGTATTTATGAGGTGGCGATGATAGACTGGCCATCGAGTTCAGTGAAGAGGAATACTTTTGTTCTCATTTGTGTAATGTATATATCGTATTTTCTGACACCCATTGCACAACTAATGTTCCTGGAAAGGTGTCTTTCTCCAAATAGCTTTTCTCAAGATTTCTTCCATTTTTTTTCCGTACAAGGTTTTTCCTGTTCTTCTTAGTGAATAATGACTAGGGGGTCTGTCAAAAATCAGGGTCTGTTAAAGCCTATTGACACATTCTTTTTGTGATTTTGGGCCATACAAGAAATAAATTGTTGTAATATTAGTAGGAGACTGCCAAGATCTGGTGAGTATTGGCAAGACAAAAAGACAGCACTAGCAAATATCCCACTGGTAGAAACAAACTATGAAGGTGATGCAACTCTTGGACTATCAATCAACCATTTGATTATGCTTTATTTTATTTGAAGAAATTAACATTGCATTGAGTCAAACTTATACAACAAATGACTTTATAGTCAAACTAAAAAAAAATGTGGATGTGTCAGTAGGCTTTGTGCCCTAGGAACCAAGTTACCTGAACTATTCTATAACATTTCAGTAATTATTTACCGTTCTGATGCTGATCCTTCTGATCATAAAGTTGGTCATTACGATAGCAACTGACAAGAAGAATTCCTAATTAATTGCAGAAAATTTGAGGGTTCTTCTACAGTGCCTTTTCCTCTTGCATGATTTGGCATCAGCACACCGTCATCTCATAACAGGCTGAAGTTTCAATTTTGGTATTTTTCCATCCAACTGTTTTAGCTCTAGACTGTCCTCAGCAAAGTGTGACACACAGACACACACTCATCATTGAGATATTGATGTTTCTGGTTTCAGGTTTGATGGACGGCCGTGGCCCTTGCCTGGCCAGGAGGCCAACATACTGGAAGGTCCAGGGGAGCAGATGTGCACAGGATGTTACCTCCTCTGGTTAACTAGAGGGCAGTCCCACTAGGTTACTGTGGCTCTACAGATTCCCGCAGGGCTTCATAAGAGTTGGAGTTTGGGACAGCCCTGTTGGGTTCCACCAGGGGGAGCTGCAGACCCTACTTCGGCCTTCCACCACACCTGGGTGTGATTCCAGGTAACACTGATGAGCCACCTGGAGCACTCCCAGGACCTGCTTAAAAGGAGCCGCCTCACTCCATTCTGGAGTCGGGAGGAAGAAGACACAGTTTGCCAGAGGGGGAGTGGAGGTGGAACAAGACAGACAGATGGACAGACAGATGGACAGAAGGAAGGAAACGACGGTATTCTATTGTACTATTATAGCAAAAAAATGCTTTCCACATGAATAAACGTGTGTGGTAAACTTGTGTTGTCATCTGTCTGTGTTTGGTGGCTGTCGTGCCCTCTGGTAGCCACACAGGGAATCCTAAAACGTCCAAATCTGTCAAAGACCTGAGATGAAAATTTTTGAAGAATCGAAAGCTTTTCCTCCTCTCTTATAGACAATAGGTTATGATGGGGGAGGAGGGGAGACAAAGCAAAAAAGATCAACTAAACCTAACAAAACAAAATCCAACCCCAGCCTGAAATTATTGAATTATTCTTTATTATATAATGAGCCATCAACATATACAACATCACAGCTAAGATTATGAAACTGAAAATTAATGAACAGATTACATGTAAAATGGTGGTACAAATAAAGACAGGACTGAAATATTAACAAGCAGTGGAACTTAGAGTAGACCTGACATCACGATTACAGAATAAGAATATGCAATCAAATTGAGAGAAGTGGAGGATAATAAAGAACAGTAGAGACAGTTTGAGAGAGAATTGCATGCATTGTTATAAACTGCTGTGCTCAGTAATCAAAACCACCTTTACGAAATTATAGCGTTCGTTAATACAGTATCTGCAAAGAAATAAATTGATTCAAGGCAATAAACTATATGTGATTAGAAAAATGCAAACATGCACTTTAAAGGAAACCAGATATATGCTGAGAATTATCCAAATGTAAAGAACAACATCCATCCATTTGCAAATACATTTCGTCATGTTCATTGTTATCTGGGCGGGATTCTATCTGAGCAGTAATTAGCACAAGGCAGAAACTAACCCTGGAGAGAAGGCTCATTCACTCATACATACAATCTACCTTAATGGTAGAAGTTTATCCATCCATTATCCAACCCACTATATCCTAACTACAGGGTCACATGTTTACTGATTTTTATCCTGTGTGGTCATCTAAAGGAGTGGAAGACTGATACTGGTAAGAATTTTTGGGGTACCAATCTGGCTGTCCCCATTTATTTGCAAAATTCAACAAAAACAATGGATGATGACGGTCAAAACTGAAATAAAAAGGCAACCCCATAACAACTCGGGCCTGTTTCAGTCAACATGATTAAAGCACTTTTAAACAGGCTGTGGAATTCTTCTCCTTGAGTCGCTTGAACCAGAAGTGACGCCTCTTCCTGGGCGGTCTCACCTTTATGGCCCAGGGACTGAAAGGGGTGGAGTCAATTGCCCTCACAAGGCAGTTTCTCTGCACTGTGAATGAAGAAGACAAGACAGTTAGCAGCAGTGACCCTATAATACACATTGACGCTATAGAACTACACACCAGTACAGATCAATAGTAGTCGTGAATCCAGATTCAAACAAATTCCAATAAACATTTTTATGTTTTTATAGTTTATACTCTTCAACCAGTCTTTTCAGTATCTGCTTGCTACTCAGACATTTCTTTCTAGCACAAAGTGATCCTGAGTCAGTTTCTTTTAAGCCTTGAGAGAATGACTCTCTGATACTCTTCTCACAAACTTTTTTCATAATGTACAGTAGTGCATCGGTAGGATGATTCATTTCTCCAGGTGGATCTGTGTACTGATTGGGGGACACCAATCCATTATCATCTCTGCCATTAAAACATTTTTTTTGTCGCCAATACCTTACTGCACCCCAGGTGGAAATCCTCTGAATCTGTGAATATTCAATATAGACTTACACTATTTACAAACATAATTTACAGACATAATCTTCTTTGATCTATATCTTTGCAAGAAGGGATGATATGCATATATAGGATAGCATAATGATGCAGGGTGAGTCCTTGTTGTGTTTGTTGTTTCTCATCATGCAAAAGGGAGTAAGGAGAAGAGATACCAATATCTGAATTGTCAGTTTGTAGAAAAAAAAATGACTGCCAAACCTTAATAGGATTACACAGGGAAGGTTTATAGAGGTGATGGAGAATATGTGCCCTTATGGAAGGGAGAGTACTCGTGAATAACAATACTGCATTTGTTGTGTGGATTAGAGTCTTTTAAGACTAAATAGTTACTTTTCTTTAGGGAAGCCATTTAAAAGTCTCAAACCAGTTATAATGCATTTAGGACAGCTTGTCAACTGATCATCTTCTTGTTCTTCTTCCTCTTCATCTTTTCTCACTTCTATGGGGGGTTGATGTGCTTGATCAATTTTCTCCAAGCAGCTCGGTCCCACACCTTATCACCAGTCAAGCCCTTTTCCTTCAGATCTTCTACAACCTGTGAAAATAACATTTTTTGTTTAAATAGTGTGCTGAAGAGGCCACCACCATCAGGAAATTCTGTTGCTATTAAAAGGTGCATATGATCTGCAACGATCTTTTGGTAGATGATACGTGTCAAAGTAACAGCCACAAAAATGTCAGGACCCAAGGTTTCCCAGCAGGACATCAAACTGCCTCTGCTGGCTTGTCTTCTTCCCATAGTGTGTCCAGCCACCAAATCTTTTCCAGATACACAATGCACACACACCCGGCAATCCACATGGTCTAAAAGAAAACTTGATTCAAAAGACAAGTCCACCATCTTCTATTGCTCTGACTGATCTGCAGCTCTTTGTGTTCTAAACCTTTCTGTCATGGCCAGCATTAAGTTTTTCTGCAATCTGTAGTACAGTAGCTCTTCTGTGGGATCGGACCAGACATTCTAGCCTTTACACCCCACACGCACCAATGAGCCTTGGGAGCTCAAGACACTCTCACTGATTCACAGGTTCTGGTTCCCTTAACCAGTTTTGGTATGTAATAACCTTTTTGGAAATGTTCTAACCTAATCATCTAGCCATCACAATTTGCCCCTTGTCAGAGCCACTCAGATCCTTATATTTGGCCATTTTTCCTGCTTCCAACACATCACCTTCAAGGACTGACTGCCTAATATATCCCACCCATTGAACAGTGCCATTATAACAAGATATTCAGTCTTATTCACTTCACCTGTCAATAGTTTTAATATTGTTGTTGATCAGTGTAAATCTAGGGGCAACACAGGTAAACGAACCAAAACACCATATATGTGTTTGCATAGTCAATTAAAGCATAAATCAGAGTGACATAATTATTATGTTTGCTGCATCCTATGATCTTATCTGTCTAACAATGGCTTTGTTTAAAGAGTTTTCTTCTATTTTTCAATGATATCCATTTATGTCTACACCACACAAGTACAGTAAGTCCAGTGAAGGAACTGTAGTACAGGCCTCAAGTCAAATTCCTACTTCTGAAGATCACAGCATATGCAGTAGTTTACATCTTTGTCCATGATACAGTACCATATAGATACTAAGAAGTGAACCGTTCTTAAATTATCTTCTGTTTTTTTAAGGATCTCAGCTTAAGGGTTGTGAAGCAGCAGTGAAATGAGTTAAATCTTAGAGTTACTAATGCTGTAGGACCCTGAGCAAGTCACTTCACCTGCCTGTACTCCAACTGGAAAATCTGAAAAATATGTAACCAATTGTATCTCAGTTGTTGTAAGTCACCTTGGATAAAGGCGTCAGCCAAATAATAACACTAACTCCTGCATTAGTTTGGGGTGACATTGGCATTGAGTCAGCAGGAGTGTGAGATGTCAATCTGTCACTCATATCAGCCACTTTAGTGCCAGCCACAAAAAAGCTACAAAAATGCACTCAATCAACATTCTAGTTTGGCTAGAGTGAACCATCCTTCTAGCAAGACAGCAAAAAGAGCAATAAAATGAGAAAAAATCTGCTGGGCCAGTTCCAGAAAAACACTGCCCAAGACTGCATTGGTGTTAGCAGTGGGATGCAAAGACCTGCAGTCCAACTCAACAAATCAATGAGCACTGCGGGAACCCAAAAATGGAGTTCTGAGTTGTTGATAGAAATTCTCGTAGCTGAGATCTGAGTCTTGGTAAGTACGTTGAAGTGTTAGTTTAGGAATGAAGACAGCCAATAGACAGCTATTTCTGCAGTTCTACACAAAAATATTCATGTGACCATGTATAATTGTCAGTAACCACCCAGAAGTGCAGCATTAAGCATCCGTCTAAAGCACATAACAGTGCAGCACAACACTCAAAATCTCAGCTGCTGTGCTCTTATTATTGGCTGCACAATGGCAGCGGAAAACAGTTTGTTCTCCACTGCAGTCTTAAGTAGTTGCTGGGATAGCTGACCTCTTTAAGAAAGGGCTATGTAACCGCGCTGATTCTTGCTTTAGCCAGAGAGGACATCAGTGTTAGGTCAGCAGTGGTATGAGCTGGAATTTCATTATTCAAATAAAAAACTTGAGCATGCAGGGGAGCCTATAAAAAGGCAAGCCTATCACAGTTGTACAATCTCCATCCTAGTGTAATCCACAAATCCAAGAATAGCAAAATACCTTAAAGGGCAATAAATTGAGGAAAAATCCATTAAGACAGCAGTACTACATCAATTTAGTGTTAACATAACAGCAATCACCTTATCTGTTTGGCCATGAGAAGATAAATATTTTATCAGATACATCTCTGCCAGCAATAGTAATTTAGCTCATACAGCTTCTACTAACATAACACTGCAGTTGTCATCCTTACATGGGTCAGAAACTGGTTAAAATGAAATGATTAAAAAGAAAATAAGAAATAGCTGAATAGTGCCAGAAATTTTCATTTGCCGAATCTCCAGTTTCACATAAGAAATTAAACCTATAACACATGCCCCCTCAGTTATTCAAAAGCTTTATTGTAGATTTTCTCTGTTGGGATAACAAGTTCAAATTCCCGTGATGCACCTGAACTGAGGTTTGATGCATTGCAGTTTTGTTTCTGCATTTGCTAATCCTCTTTTAAATTTTAAATAATCTTAAAAAGTCCAGTTTGAAAGGTTCAAACTAAGTCCAGATTTAAGTATTTTAAAAGTCCAGATTTAAGTCATATAAGCAACACATAAACTGCAATCATTACAGTAATTTAATTTTGTTTTTTCAGTTCATTTTTGACCCTCTTCTTCTGATGCTACATGATGGCACCTGGACTGACCAGAACACACTGTCTTCACCTATAGTATTTTCTTTTAGAGAATTTCCAGGTATTCTTTGGCCAGTCCAAAAATATAACTCAATGTATCTTAAGTCTACCCTTGGAGCTTCTGCAAATGGACTGGTACACCACTATTAGAGGTGCCTAGAAGACATCCAAACTACATGCCCATGACACTGGCTACATTGGCTAAATCTGAAAAAGCAAAAATTCTTCTCCAACTTCCTATCATATTACTGAACTCCTCATCCTTTGAGTGACCACACTAGCCCTGAGCAGTGACCGCATTGCAGCCCTGCTACTTTTAACTACCTTGAGCTTGTGTCCATAGGTGAGCATATGGATATTGACTGACTGGTAAATCGAAGGCTCTACTTCTGATACTGTACGTTCACAATACTGCTGTTTCTGCATCCATTCATTTGCATATATAGGGTGGTCCAGATCTAATTATGCAATTTGCATTGCGCTATAACTTATTACGTTGATTACATAGAAAATCACCCGAATAATCCTGGACCATCGAGAAGTATACAAACTGACGACATGAAGAATTGTCTTCGTGCCGAACTGGAATCGTCCCCACACAAATCAAAGTCATCCAGACGATCTGGATCTGCATAATTAGATCTGGACCACCCTGTATATTGTGATTTAAATAAAGTTCTTCAGACAAAAATAAAGGTTTTGGGACCGTCCCCGTATATTGTCGGCGAGACAATAAGCAAAAATGATGATTCAAAGTCTTGAAATACAGTGAATGAATGATTCAGACAAAATGGCGTTTATATCTAAATGACAAAACATGTTACAGGAAATGGTTGGCAGTCTGGAAGCTTTAACAGGAAGGGACGTCATCAGGGTTGGCCGGAAGTGACGTCATCGCAGCCATCTTGAAAACCCGAAAGTTGATTTATTATTTCCCGTCTTGGTTTCTGTTGGCAAAAAGAGTTCAGGTAAGCACCACGTGACAACCCCTTATCTCGCGATGTTTCACTCACCTTTAAGCTCTCTGACTGCCTCCTAATCGCACATGTGTGACAATATATAGACCACCTCTAAGCTTAGTAGTGAACAAGACCCTGAGATACTGTAGGACAGAGTGGGCATTGCCCATTCTATTAAGCTTTAGATGCATACCAGGTCTGTTAAGAAAGCAGATTTAACAGGGATGCAGGCATCAGCTGCGCCTTCCCCCATTTGCATTCCAAACTAAATGAATGAACTTCAGCTTGGAGCAGGATCTGCCTGGACTTCATCTACTAAAAGAGGTATAAATCCGAGTTTCACTGATATCTCCCCAGAGACCTCTCTGCAGATCTCCTGAGCCAGAAGGCACGAAAAGAACTCAAGCAAGGACGAAGAGCTATATTTCAAGAGATGACAAAAAGGATGGACAGAATACCTCACTTAATAGAAGACACGGGTTTTGCAATTGAAAGTGACTTTAATCCAACCAGGAGGAGGTTTTAAGATCCTTTATAAACTAACTGCACCCTACAGAGTTGGTAGAGATTAGCAAGTTAAGATAACTTCAGGGATTCTCTCAGGTCACCGTCTCTGAGAGCCTCTCAGGGAGGGGAAACTCTCCAAAATGACTAAAAACCTCTCCAAAGTGCTCTTTGAACCTAAAAGCCATGTGCCACTCTTATGTGTGCTATGTGCCCAAGCTGACAAACTCTTTTCTTTGTGAGCTTAAGAACTGAGATCCAGTCTGCCAAACTAACCACTGAATTCTGTCTGCCGAGAAGCAGCCATTGCTTCAAGAGGAGAACTTCAGCATCTAAAGTCTTGTCCCAGAAAGACTGATGCTTTTCTCCATGAAGTTGCAGATGATATGGCAAAAGGCCTAACTGGAAAGCATTGCACACAACAGACAAGGAATCATGCAACAAAGAAGAAGAGTACACTTCAACGCAAGCCTTCACTTGAACCCATTCTAAAGGCTGGAGAACCACTTCCAACAACAGAGAAAGGAAAGGTAAGTGAAGTCAGAGCCTTGCTGGAGTATTTGGTTAATTGCTCGAATTGCCGAAGGTAAGACTGATGATTAATTAACCAACTTAAAATTAATTCATTTTCTGCATTTAAATGGACCGTCCCCTGTGTGTGCATGTTAAAGTTTCTTTTTCAAATTCTACACTACTTGATCTCTATACTTAGGCCAGCTGCTCACTGTACAGATAAAGGCAGTCTTTCCTGGGAGGAGACCGTAACTTAAAATTTGATTATTTTTTTTTCACTTTGTTCTCTTGTTCTAATTTTACAAAATTTTTTATTAGAGCAGCTGATGAAAACTATTCTAAGTGAATCAACAACGTAAAGTGAAAAAAACAAGCACATTTAATTTCACTGCTTCCAACAGCTTAATCGATGGAACCTGTGATCAAAATAATAAGAGGAATGCGACGTCTCCTGGGATTTTTCCCTTCTCCTTGTAACTCACTACTTTGCTTAGGGCAATCATTATCAGTCTTCTTTATATTTTCGCCAAATTTATTGTTGTATTTGTATTTTTTGATTAAACATTTATAACTAATCTTCAGCATGTGGTCTAAGTGGAATTTAGAAGTGCTGTGTTAGTGCAATTGTATTTTATATTGAATTTCAAACACACCTAAACAAGTAATATTTTACATTATAACCTGCTGGCATTTTTTATGTATGAAGTCTGAGGAACCAACAGATCTCTTATTGTTGAAGGATTAGGGAATACATCATTTACTGCATATAGTACCTACAATGCAACACACAAAGAAATTTCTAAATGTAGAATGTTAGAAGACAATCGTATATTTAAAAATATACAATTCTGTACATTTATACAAAATGTAACATTTGACCAGAAATGAGTAAAACCAGCACATGTGTGTCCATTTGGCAAGAAGTTGCCAGGTGCAGGGGCTCCATAGTATTGGAACAAGACAACAGAGGAAGTCTTGCAGGAGTGCTGTGAAGAGAAGGTGTGCTTCTGGTTTCTGTGGCTAAAAGGTGACATACTCTCTACATGTGTGGTGTGTCCAAGCCGAGTTGTCACAGCAAGAGATGGAGAGAATCAGACATGAAAAATCTTCAGGCACCACCAATTGGCAGTGTTCACTATTGGGCACTGCATGATGAGGATTGCCTCCATCTTCAGAAGAACTGTGACTCTGGCTGAAAGTAAGCTGCATGCAGGCGTATAAACTAAACATTTATTTTTAATATGTTTAGAACTTTGTCTTAGTGAGCACACTAGTAATTTATATCAAATTTGTTTTATTGTGTTTACACCCAGGGCCCCAAAAGATTCCATGACTCACTACAACTTACAGTCATAATTAATGGTGTGGACTGAAGAAGCAAGTTGGTGTTTATAAAAAAAACAGTGTGAGTACATTTTTTGCTACTTTACTTACACTACTACTTTACTTACATTTCCTTTTCATGTTTCGATTAAGCCGTTAGATTCCAAATATGGAGTGGAGCAGAGTGGCACATTACTACATAAAAAAAACAAAACAATTCAAAGTAAAATGATAAAATATACAGTAATATTATTCAATATATGATACACTGCAAAGAAGCAATCTTTGGAAAGCCTATACAAGTTAGCATGAGATGGTCATACTTCACAATTTGCATGACTGATATTAACAGGGTAAAAAAGAATCCCAGTCGTTCCATCTATTAATGAGTCACTAATTATCCTAACATTCACATCTCTGTGATACTGGAGGGGAAGCAGATGACCTGAAAAAGCACAAATTCAGTGCCTATAAAAAGCACTCACCCCCTTAAAAGCATTCACATTTTCTATTATACAACTTTTAATTACAGTGGACTTAATTTGGCTTTTTTTGACGCTGATAAACAGAAAAAGACTCTTTAGTTTCAAAGTGAAAACAGATCTCTGCAAAGAGATCTCAATTAATTACAGATATAAAACACTAAATAATTAACTGCATAAGTATTCTCCTTCTTCAAGTCAGTATTTAGTAGATGCATCCTTGACAGCCATGACAGTCTTGAGTCTGTGTGCACAGGTCTTTCTCTGTCAGCTTTGCACATCTGGACACTGCTGTGTTCCCAATTACTCTGCAAAATTACTCTGACAGGCTGCACATGACTACTAAGTGAACAGCCTTTTTAAAGTGCAGTCACAATATCTCAGTTGGACTGAGATCTGGACTCTGACTCTGCCACTCCAGGACATTAACATTGCTGTTTTTAAGCTATTCCTGTGTAGCTTTGGCTTTATGTTTGGGGTTGACGTCTGGCTGGAATAATAATCTTCTCTCAAGGTGTGCATTTCTTGCAGACTGCATTATGTTTTCCTCCAAAATTCCCCTATATTTTCCTGTCTTAATTATTTTACCCTCTACTCTCACAAGCCTTGCTGGGCCTGCCACAGAGAAGCATTCCCATAGGATAATGCTGTTGACATCATGCTTCAAAGTGTGGATTTGATATTGTACATGGCATTTGGTCTGATAATCAGAAAGCCCGGTTTTGATCTCATCATTGAACTTTTTTCCCAGCTGACTTCATTGTCTCCCATATGCCTTCTAGCAAACTCTAGCCAAGATGTCATGTGTTTTCTTTGATAGATAGATAGATATATAAATATTTTGTTTGTCTCCAAGGGGAAATTTGGCATTTTAATGAAGCTCATTTAATAAATAAATAAATATATATATATATATATATATATTGATATATTGATATATTGTCACACACACACACGTGCAATTAGGAGGCAGTCAAAAAGCTCAGTGAGTAAATTATCAAGAGATGACGGATTGTCATATGGTGCTTACCCAAACCTCTTCTCTCAACAGGAAAACTGAAGACAATTAATCGCCACTATTTCCAGGTTTCAAAATGGCTCCATATGGCATCACTCCGGGTCCTCCCATGACGTCACTTCCAGCTCCTGAATTCAAACTCATTTCCTGCCAACCATTTCCTGTACCCATAATCCATTATTCTATATAAACGGCATTTTTGCAATTGTACTTTGTCATCTGTTACTGAATAAGTACTTTTGATCGCATTTTGCATCCTTTTTTGCTTCCTTTGTCCGCAGGACAATATACGGGGAGGTTCACAAACCTTTATTTTGTGGATTTTCTTCTTTATATGGTTATTATTCCACAATATATATGGTGTTCATATTTTTAGTTAGATGTCCAAAATGAGTCACATATCTTAAAATAGTTTTTTAAAACTAAGCTTTCGACAGCCTGCCAGGTATCATCATCAGAGGGAAATGATTAGACATTCATGATTTATAGGTAATATACAGCTGGTGAAGGGTGGGGATGGAGGGGGAGGTTGTAAGGGGTGTCACAGTCGGCTGGGGGTGGAGCCAAGCTGGGACGCCTGAGGGGACCGGAGGAGGGCTGGTGCCTCCTCCTGACCATGAGGGAGCGACCGCCTTGGTTTTGTTGGTGGCCTCGGGTAAGGGTCTTGAAAGCTCAACCCTGTAGGGGCCCGTGGCCAACGCCAGGCGGCGCCCCGGTGCCTGAAGAAACCTGGAGCCCAGCACTTCCGCCACACCAGGAAGTGCTGGGGGGAAGAAGACAGGGGACACCCGGAGGGCTTCCGGGTGCGCAGCCGGCACTTGTGCCATACTGGGGTGTGTCCGAGGAGGAATTCCGGGGAGCAGCTGGAGCCCATCCGAGGTGTGATAAAAGGGGCCGCCTCCCTGCATTCGAGAGCAGAAGTCGGGTAGAAGAGGGACGGAGCTGGAGAGAGGACTGGAGGCAGCCAGAAGGAATGCATTGAGTGACTGTGAGGCCTGGACTTTGGGGGATCGGTGCTGGAGGCACTGGGTTTGTGCACTGAACTGTTTACTGTATATAGTGTAAATAAACGTGTGTTGGGTGCAAAACGATGTCCGTCTGTCTGTGTCCGGGTCCCGTTCACAGGGGGTTGGAGGTGGATTAGTAAGGTGAGGTTCGGAAGGTGTTGGCCATAAAGTAATATTTAGATGTTCTTCTTTTTAAGCCTGCATATGCTAGGTTCAAGTCCAAGTATCTGTTAATGGCGTTTTCATTAGAGAACCCCGATTCAGCCAGCTCTCTGGCACTTTAGTTTTGGCCCTGAATTTTATTTTCACACTGTCCCAGATAAATGTATGTCTGGTGGAACTTGAATGTTTGTAAATCAGAGACCGTGGGTCCTTCCTTCTCACAGCATTGCTATGTTCCTGTATATGTGTTGTAAGTCTTTTAGATGTTTGTCCCACGTATACCGCTGGGTATGCACTGCATGGAATGCTGTATCTGTTTCTTGTCTCCGCTGGAGAGGGTTGCATGCTGTACTTGTGATAAGGGAAGGTGTTGTAAGCGCAGTGGGGGACCAAATTGGAGTTGACTGTTCACTGAGGTCTGGGGCGTCTCCTATATAGGCATTGTGTAATAAATGTCTTGGGGCAGCCATTTAATATGAACAGAAGAAAAAGATAATGTCTTTCATTCTTTTTTGTGCCTAATGTGTTACAATTGGTGTTAATCCTCTTGAACCAAGTCCTAACACAACTACGTTTATGTGATGTGGGGTGCAGTGGAGTGTGTAAATAAGGGCGAAAAACGTGTTGCGTACTCTTTGCATTATTTGACAGTAAACAATGTAACATTCTATGACGTGCTTCTCACAGCTGAGAGGGCACCCGTGGCGGATGTTTGACGACTGGCAGACCAACCACATGCGTTACCTGGTAGGTAACCACCCATACAATCAGATTGGGACTCAGACAACGGATGCTATGAATGTAATTACTCCAATCTCCAGGCTGTCAAATAAACAAACCACATGCCATGGCACAGCATAAAGGGGCCTTGTCTTTGACGCTGACGTCCGAGGTTCGAGTCCCACGAGCGGTGCAGTGGAGTGTGTATGCTTGATGAGCCCAAATAAGGGCGAAACACGCGTCGCGTACTCTGCATTATTTGACAGTAACCTATGTAACATATATATATATATATATATATATATATATACAGTATGGTTTGAATACACTTCAGAATGAGCAGGCAGGAAGAAAATTTAAAAAGGAAAAAAACTTCTGTCCCATTGAAGCATTCAGGCATATTGCTGTTGGTATAAAGGATCCCCCATAGCATTTCTTGACACACCTGCACTGAATAATTTATGGGCTGAAAGTCCTCAGTGTTGGTGTGTCACAGAGAAGATGTGCAGCTTTCTTCATAATGGCATTCAGTTTTATTTTTATTCTGTCCTTTACTATGATCTCCAGGGGTCCAAAATGTGTCCCGCTCTGCCTTATTATATAGGTAGGCAGTGTGGCGCAGTGGTTAAGACTTTCGACTTCAAACCCTGAGGTGGTGGGTTCAAATTCGCCACTGACACTGTTTGACCCTGGGGGTCACTTCACCTGCCTGTGTTCCAATTAGAAAAAGAAAAGAAATGTAACCAATTGTATCTCAAATGATGTAAGTTGCTTTGGATAAAGGCATCGGCCAATACATACATGTAAATATGTCCTCTGTATTTCAATATTAATGTGGACCACAAATACTTGCGTACCACTTGAATAGTGGCCAGCCATAGATGCACTTTGGTGTGGTGAAAGTCAATAACCATTTCCTTGGTTTTGTTGATGTTAAGAGGCAGACAATTTTCTTTGCACCAAGAAATAAACTTCTCCACCTGACTCCTCCATTCTGTCTCATTCCCTTATCAATACACTCCCCTATGTGCAGAGTCATATGAGAATTTCTGCAAGTGACATGACCTAGTTTAATATTTATAGTCTGAGGTGTACAGAGGGAGGAGAAAACAAGACAGGACTGTTCCTTGTGGTGCTCCAGTGTTGCTCACATCCATATCAGAAACACATTTCCTGAGTCTCACAAACTGCGGTCTGTCCAACAGATAGTCCACTCTCCAGGACACCATAGGCTTATCAACTTTCTTATCTCTGAGTTTAGCCCTTAACAGGTGTGACAGAAAGAGACACCAGACATCACAAAGGTTTGGGGCAGCCACCCGTATAATATGTTCCTGGCTGCAAAAGTAAAAAGGTTTGAGAAGAAAGTAGTGTTTACAAGACAGAGTCCAAAACAGATCTGTCTTCCAAAGGATGGGAGTGTGGTTTTATACTGAGATTTGAGGAAGTGATGTCGTCCTCGGTGCCGGGACAGGAAGTGACGCGCTCTGAGCTGAGACACTGGCTCCTGGCGGGATTTCCCAGGAAATGTCTGCAGGAGACTTAAATAGAGAGTCAGTGCATCCCACCACCCCCTGGGCAGATGTGTTAATATTATCCTTTAAACCCTTCAGTTGCCTCCTATTCGCACGTGTGTGACACAGGAATGGCTGGATGGTATTGAAGGCACTGGAGAAATCAAAAAACATAATCCTCACTTTGTCTAGGTTAGTCAGTCAGTCATTGTCCAACCCGCTATTAGGACAAATAAAATACATCTAATCTAATCTAGACTAATAAACCTTGTGGAGCAGATAGGTAATTGCATACTCCACTCCAATCTTTGTCTGATAGCCAAACTACAGTGGGTCCTGGTGGTCTAGTTCAGTTTCTCTTTGTCAGTCGTCCATAAAGCTATGAGTTGTGAATCACCTGGGCCACAACTGTTGTCTGCTAAATCTCTCCAATCTCTTCCAATGTAGCTTGGACCTCCTCAGAGTTCTCAGAGATCTCTTGGTGTTTTCCTCGATTTCCACACACAGATGCATTACACTACAATCAACAGAAACCCCAGACAGGTGATTTCCATTGAAAATGAATTCTGTGATTTCTAAAAGCAATTGTCTCTTCCAGTGATGATCTAGGTGTGCCAAATTAAAGGGTGAATACTTATGTGATCAATCATTTTGTGTTTTATATTTGTAATTAATATCTCATTGAAAGTATCTGTTTTCACTTTGACATTAAAGAGTCTTTTTCTGTTGATCAGTGTCAAAAAAGTCAAATAAAAAAAAAACAACAAATGTTGTGTAACAATAAAATGTGAAAACTTTCAAGAGTGTGAATACTTTTTATAGGTGCTGTATACCATGCAGCCTACTCATAATTTGAACTGAGTCTCGTGTAGCCCTAACTCCACTATTCCATCCATTGTCTTCTCTTTTCTTTCTCAATACTATTCCCTTTTGTTAACCGCGTGAGAAAATAGAGTAAGGATATAAATTCCTATGTACTTGCTCCCGATGGCAAATAACTCTTTGATTTTATGGTTTCAGCATCTCTTTAATGCTTGACTTGTAGGCAAATATTGGGCAGGCCGTCTACTTTAAACACCAAAGCTTTAGTATGTACTCTTCAGAAAATAAAACACTTCAAAGAAATTGTTTCAGGGACTCCTTGGTTCTTAACAATATTAAAGCTTATTGAGGTAAATTTACTTAGTGCTAAAAATCAATAAACAATATGTAGTTCCTGCACACAGTGCAAGTCCCTGTGGAATGGAAGACCACAGAACCATGAAAGGTATATGGAATTAAATACACAGGCATGATACTATAGTGTGAAAGCAGCCCAGCGCCCTACGTATTCAGCTCAATAATTACATGCATGCACTCTCAGAGCTGAATTCCAAGCAGCCGTGCAAATGAGGCCAGGACAACGGCTGACCGGTTTCCTCCAATTTCCTTTGATGTTGAGTTTAAGTATAGGATTTTAGATTTGCACTTCAGACTCTTATCTAAAGGAAAAGTGAAAGGCATTAAAAATATTCTGCAATGGCTTTGGGGTTCTTCTGAACAAAATGCTGCACTTGTGTCTCAGATAACACCTTCTTCCTCTGCCAGGTGAAGTTTAGAAAATTGTCAGGCTTTTAAATCTAGTCAGACTGGACAGCTGTGGAAAACGGGGAAGGTTGTAGGAAAATTTCATTTACATAAACTGCAAGCTATTAGCTTTGAAGCATTTACTTTCTAGTGACAGGGGCGACTTGCAATGAATTTTAATTATGGCTTACTAATATGATAATTATATAGTCGAAGTAATCTTACTATTCCCAGTTTCTATTCATTTACAATAATATCAGTGGATTATCTTTTTGACATTAAGTGTAATACCAGTTGTCACATAGAGAGAAGTGGGATGAATTTATTTAACTCATCTTCCACCCTTAACATTAGGAGTGTACTGATGTGGCAGCCTACTTCATGTCTTTACAAGACATGAATCAAAGTTCTCAAGAAGACTTGAGAATGTACTTGTTAGGCTTTAAATTTTAAGAGTAATTTTAATTTTAATTTATGATTTCAGAGGGAGTACTCTAGTTTTCCTCTGACAGCCCAAAGATGTACAGGATAGATTAATTGGACTATAACTGGCATGGTGTAAGTGAGTGGGCCAGTCCACAGTGGTTTCCTGAATTATGCCTGATGCTGCACTGATTCATAGACTGATTTCAAAGGCCTTTAACTGAGCCCTTTGCTGTAGTAGGTTGGTATTAAGCAAACAATTAGTATTTTTGTGATTTTGGAAGGGAAAGTGGGAAGGATACCTGAAAACCCAGACAAATATGACATGCAAACTAGTCATAATTAGTGACTAAGCCCAATATTTGAACTAAACCTCCTGAATCTGAAAGGAACTGCTGCACCTTTATTCCACCCCATTCTTTTACAGTTACTTCTACTGTAACAATGATCATATCTGGACTGTAGGCACTATATAAAAAGCAAGCTGCAATCTGCTTGTTTAGAAGTTTATGCGATAAACTGATGTCTGGATACAGAACAACACTGTGAGCAGCACAGAATTGAGAAGGTGAGAATGTTTTTTTTGTTTTAATCCTATGTACTTTGTATTTTTTCCTTTAAATATTATAGTCTTCCAGAAATCTTATAGCTTGCCATTTTGATGAGAGTATCTGCTTTTCTTAAGGGAACGGAGGATACAACAGATAGCACCCTTGACAAGATAAAATGTTCTGAACATACTTTCATGATCACAGTTTTCAGGCAGTGTCATCTATCACTAGATTTGGTAGACAATTATCATTATGTAACATCACAAGGTCCAGAACCCTTTTTATCATAAGGCATGGACCTTTGGAGAAAGACAAACACTCAATTCCATTAATTTCATCAAAGACACCATCCATACCTCAGACTAACTGTTAAATGTTAAAACTGCTTAACAAGACAACTTCTCTTCTGATGCAGATGTTACCTACATCTTTATAGAAAGGTATTATTAAAGTTTCGGTCTATTAGGGCTTTAAGTCCAGATTATTATTTATTATTATTTATTAGTATGTTCTATTTTCTATCATTTATTTCACTTGCATTTGGTCTGTTTTAAATAATGCTGCTTTGCTTTTACTATTATGTATTATTTAGCTGACGGTTTTATCCAAGGAATATTTGAGAGATTCAATTGGTTCCATTTGTTTTTGGGTTTTCCAGTTTCATCATCCATCCATCCATCCATTTTCTAACCCACTGAATCCGAATACAGGGTCGAGGGTCTGCTGGAGCCAATCCCAGCCAACACAGGGCACAAGGCAGGAACCAATCCTGGGCAGGGTGCCAACCCACCGCAGGACACACACAAACACACCCACACACTAGGGCCAATTTAGAATCGCCAATCCACCTAACCTGCATGTCTTTGGATTGTGGGAGGAAACCGGAGCGCCCGGAGGAAACCCACGCAGACACGGGGAGAACATGCAAACTCCACGCAGGGAGGACCCAGGAAGCGAACCCGGGTCTCCTAACTGTGAGGCCCAGTTTCATCATGGACAGGGAAAATTACTTGCGCATAGTCACACAGTGTCAGTAGCAGGATTTGAACACACAACCTCTGTGTTTGAAGTCCAAAACCTTAATATCAGAATCCTGGGTATTTTTATGTAAATTACAGACAGGTTATTTTCTGGCTCTAGCATTAAGCTGCATATCATTATAAGGGATTTTGTCACTGAGGACTCTGATGAAATTGTGTGTTTTTCAATTTAAAGCTTTGCTTTAAAGTTCTTTTTGGATTTGCGCTGTTTTCCACTGCCATTTTGTTTTTTTAACAGCAGCACTAAATTGCCAGGTGTTGCCCAGTAAGTGGCGAGGCTTCAGAGGTCATGATATTGTCAATCTTCAGGATAAAAGGGTCATTGTAATTTCACTTCCTTATCAGACTGCTCA